>NW_017728943.1:1726726-1729974 GCF_001723895.1 Crocodylus porosus | reverse complement strand
GGCTAGGATCTGGAACCAACTTCCAAGCAAAGTGGTGCTGGCTCCTACCCTGGGGGTCTTTAAGAGGAGGCTGGATGAACACCTTGCCGGGGTCGTTTGACCCCAGTACTCTTTCCTGCCCTGGCAGGGAGTCGGACTTGATGATCTGCTCAGGTCCCTTCCGACTCTACTAACTATGAAACTACAAAGAGCAGCCATGAGGAATTCCACCAAAACAGTTATACCTAGAGTCCGGATTCCCACTTTCCTGATCTGATAGACCAACTCTGGTGCCTCACAGGTATAAACAATTACAAGTAAATAATTTCCAAGTGAAAAATCCTTTGTGAGGCCAGCGTTCTCCCAGCCCCCCACAGAGATCTGCTCAGCCCTGGAGCCCTGGGGCATTGGTGGGGGAGAGCTCTCCCTCTCTCTGACTTGGAGGGATAACTGCAGAGGCCATCCCATGCTGCCTGGAGCCAGAAAACAATTTTGCCCATTTGCTTCTCTCATCTGGGAGCTATTTCTACACTCTCACAGTAACATTTGGCGAGGTGGGGGGGGGTAGGGGGACAGGACGACAAGGTATGTTTTGAATTAGGGGTGGAGCCAGAGGGAACAGTCAGGCCCTGCATGTTCTCCTTTACAACAGCATCCCTGAAAGGTGTGGAGGAGAGGGGGGAAGAGAGCAAGAGTTTCTTTGAATGTTCCCAGAGTTCTGGGAAGCCACATGTCCTGGGGGTGGGGTACGAGGCTGGGAGCCAGGACACCTGGGTTCTTTTCCAAGACCTAGGAGCCCATATGATCAAAGCAGGGGACTAGGAACCAGGATCCTTGGATTCTTTCCCAAACCCTGGGAGTTTGTATGGTGTAGTAGACAAAGCAGGGGACTGGGACCCAGGACACCTGGCTTCTCTTCCCAATTCTGACGCTGGCTTGCAGTTTGGTCCTAACAGACAGCATCATGCTCCCAACACTTCAGTTTCTTCTGCTGTGAGCCAAAGATAGTGATGCTGCCTTACCCTTGGTAAAGCACCAGGAGAAGTTGGAATGGGTCACTGCTATAATGATGTCACTTAAGGACCAAATCCTGTTCCTTTGAAGTTAAGAGCCAAACCCCGATTGCCTCCAATGGAGGCTCGGATGCGACTCTTGATGCCATGTACTCATGTTATTCTGAATGAGCGTGGCCCATGCTCCTCAGCACAGGGACATGGGGATGCCTCACCTCTGCATTCAGCGTCAAACACTGGCGTACACTCCTTGACCAGGACCTCATTCTCCTCGCAGATGGTGCAGGGCAGGCAGGGGTCCACATGATTGGCTTCATCTGAAAAAGTCCCCTCGGGGCACTCCTCACAGATGGTGTCCTGTGTGTCCCCACAGGGGAACATCAAGCCAAAGCCCACCTCACAGATCTTGCACTCCTTGCACTTGCCACTCTCCTCATCCTGGTAGTAGCCATAGGCACAGCGGCACACAGCATCATCTGACTCCACGCAAGGGGCCGACATGCTCTGGAGGCCCACACACTGTGTGCATGGCTTACAGGCTTCTGTGGCACTGACGACATCTGAATACGTCACACCTAGAACGTAATGGAGAGAAGGCAGTGAGAACCCATCACGGATCCCCCCTTTACATCCAAGCCCTGCTGAGGCCAGAGACATCCCAGCTGGGGGCCATCAACTCAGCTCCCGTTTGCTGGCTCTGGAGATCACTAGCATGTTGGTGGCGATTGCATGTGTGCTCCCCAACAGGAGGCTCTGTTGCTGAATAGCTATCACAGGCTCCCCCCAACATCCCCCAAACCCAGGACACCAGTGCAAGCAGCCAACAGCTGCCCTGCAAACTGGCCAAAGGTCAAAGCAGGACAGCACTCTGTCATGTCCCAATTCATTACTTTAAATGGCTGTTACCCAACCAGAGCAAAGAGTGATCTTGCAGCTGCAGCACAAGCTTATAAAAGCCCAGGAAATTAAGGGCTTTATTATTATGGAGTGTGTTTAGTGCTGGTGAAAGGTGCCAGACTGACAACACTACAGAACTAGTCCCCTTTCCCCAAAGCGTGGCCCCCTCTGCCCCTCGCGGGGAGCTCAGTCCCCATGCTTCCTCCTCCCCCAGGCCTCATCCTGCCAGCAGTAAGGCTGGGGGTAAGCAGTGAGCACATAAGTCACATAAGTACTTGCTTCGGGCAGCGAGACCACAGCTTCTTTCCAGTCAATCCCTGCTGGCTGGACTTGAATCTGATGTAGAGGTGGAAGTCTCTGAACCCATTTACCACCCACCCACTCAGACTCTCTCCTTTCCAAGAAACAAAGCAAGAGAGAAAAGGAAATGCTTAAACTGCAGTAGACTTGACCCTCCACGCATTTCCTTCACTCTAGCAACATGGGAGCAAAAGCCGCCCTTTACCCTCTAATCAGAGTGCAGCAATTCGCCACGCAAACCCAGGGCAGGGCTCAGGCCACGGCCTACTAATTGAGGTGCTCTGATTTCCTGCTGCTGTCGCAGCCTCGCCATTGACAAGCCAGTCTCAGGTGCAACTGTGGCAGACCCTCTGAGCCATGTGATCAGCCTGCTTCTGAGGTGGAGGTGGTTGCCCTACACAGTCACAACGTGGCACTGTCAGGATGGGCCTGAGGGATAGTAGTGCTAGGGTGGCAGAAGAGTCAGAGACGTTCTTTCCTAAGAGCTAGATGATCCCACATTTTCTGCATGGGAAGGTTCATGACCCTTTCTCTGTAGCATCTGGCACTAGCTCCTGTCAGAGACACAGGTCAGGATGCACCCAGGGCCTCGTTCTATCTTTCCACTTTGAGCCCTTCTCCCTCCCTAGCTGCTAAGTCTTCCCCAGTGGCCCACCCTTCCCCACTAAGGCCTCACACAAGTAATCTTCTCTTCTCCCAATGCTGGCATCTCCATGCATCACCCAAATGCCCCTTGCCTCCAAATGCCTTCTGTTCATGGTGCTCCTAAGCACCTTGTACTGTATCCACCATGCACTCTCATCGTCAGGCCAGGATTACCAGAGCCTGCCTGTGGGCCTGTGCCCTGCCAGAGTCAAGCATGAAGGACAGTGCCTCATGAACAGCAGGGACTCTGCATGGTTACAATTGGACTACAATCGGACCTAGACAGGTTACAGGGGTAGGCAGATGAAAATAGGATGGGATTTAACACTGGCAAGTGCAAGGTGATGCACCTGGGGAGGAAGAACCAGCACCATACCTACAGGCTGGGGAACTCCCTTCTCATCAGTGCAGAGG
>NW_017728943.1:1707896-1726406 GCF_001723895.1 Crocodylus porosus | reverse complement strand
CTACCAGGAGTGACCAGGAATAATGGTCACAAGCTGGCAGAGGGTAGATTCAGGCTAGATATCAGGAGGCGCTACTTCACAGTCAGGGTGGCTAGGATCTGGAACCAACTTCCAAGCAAAGTGGTGCTGGCTCCTACCCTGGGGGTCTTTAAGAGGAGGCTGGATGAACACCTTGACGGGGTTATTTGACCCCAGTACTCTTTACTGCCGTGGCAGGGGGTTGGACTCGATCTGCTCAGGTCCCTTCCGACCCTACTAACTATGAAACTATGGTTGGCACCAGTGTATTAGTACAGGAGATAACTGCTCTGGCATGGCACTGAGAGCCAAATACTATGTCCTTGTTAAGCCTCATGTTAAGTTCCCTTCTTCTCTCAACCCAGCCTGGTAAAGGAAACCTAAAGGAAGAAAAAGTGCAACATGTTCTTCTTATTCCCATTACAGCAGTGCCTAAAAAGTCCTCATCTGAGTTCAAAGACCTATTCTGCTGGGTGCTGTAAAACCCACCAAGAGAATCAGCACTTGTCATGAAAAATTTACAGGCTAATTAGACCAGAAATAGTGTCGTCATCTTTATTTTAGAGAGCTAGAAAACTAAGGTAAAGAGACAGAAACCCAGATCCTCAAATTGGTGGGAGTTAGGCCCTCAAGTACCTTGGAAGTTGTGGGTCCCAATGACTACTAAAAAGTTAGGAGGGAGTTCATACCTAGCAGAGCCCCAATAATGACTGTGCCTGCTCTTTTATGCACTGCTGTAACAGTGAGGAAGCCCCATCTTGGACTACATCCCTAGCTGTGCTGGGTGCTGTACCAACACAGGAGAAAAGATGGAAACTCTTTGGGGACAGGATCCAATCTAACAATCTCTACAGCAGTAATCGCAGTAAAATATGTGAGGTCCCACGACTTCATCATGCAGCCCTCCACCCTCTCCTATGATTTTCTGCCTGGGCTGCTCTTTAGGGGCATTAGCTCCCTTCGTCACACCACAGAAGGGTCCTTTCCCTCCAAGCAAGGCCATATGCCCCATTTTGTTTGGCCACATCTGTTTTCCATCAATACCTGATGGGGAATGGGAAAGCAGCAAGATGCAGGAATCCAATATAAACACGAGGTTAGGATGCTAATTGCTGACTCTACCCTGACCCTGGGTTTCTTGTTCTCTGGTTTCAGCGGCACCCTGCAGGATTGATTCCTCTATGTAAATCAATCCCCCTCCCAACGCCTATCAAACCGTCTCTCCCCCCTCCCCCAGCATTGTCTCAAAGGCATTTGAAGTTATTTTTAGCCTAGAAAGAAGAGTTCAGTTCAAGTCCTGTAGAGTACAATCACTGTCTTTTTAAATTGGACTCTTCCAAATTCATTTCCTCTCATCCAGACTGCCAGGGCCCCACCTTGCACCTTCAAGATGCTTAAAGTCTTCGCCATGGCCAAAGAGGCTCAGAAATTTCCCCCTGCTTAAGCAGGGAAGGTGTCAGAGAGATTAAGCTTAATCCCTCTCTGATCCTCCTCCTTGTTTTCAAAGTGATCCATCTCTGTATTAATCTTTAATTATCTGCACAATCTCCCGAGGACATTCATGGGAGACAGCAATTATCTGCTGAATGACAGGACACAAAGGGCTTCACTAGGATTGAATGCTGCCATCAGAACAACCCTAGCTCCTGCTGCTCCCACAGCTTTGCTTAAGCCTGCCCTTTGCCATCCAGCGGTCTGTCTAGGGGACTTTCCTGGTCCTTATTACCATGGTTAGCTAAGCATTTTTAACATAGCATCTTAAGTGATAAGGCTGGCCCAAGCTCTCTTACGTTACAGATGGAGAATTGAGGCACAGAGAGACAAGAGCCCAAATCCTCAGGGGGTATGTGGGTAGTAGCTCCTACCGATGTTAAGGTCACATGACTATTTGAGGGGTACAACCCAGATCTCCTATATTAAAGCCCTAACCACCAAGTCATCCTTCCTCTTTAGAAACAAGCAGCACATCAGCTCATACTCCTAGCACCCATGAGTCCTTTAAGAATACACTAGCTACTTAAGAAGACCTGTATGTTCCCCCAGAGCAAGTCAAATATCCTAGCAACAATACGAACCCAAACTTGGCCCCTCCTAGACATATTCCTAAAGGATCCCTTGTCACTCTTAGCAGCGCTATCCAACACCCATCTTCTTGCCAGCCAGGAAAAGAGATGGGCTTGAAGACTGACAAACCCAGGTTGCTGTAGACCTAGAAAGAAGTAAGTTCCCACAGTCCAGAGCCCCAGTGTAGAATGTCTTGCCACCTAAACTACTTAACTACTGAGCTGCAAACACATTACCACTTCCCATCACAGCTGCATCACACACAGCTGACAAATCTAACAAGATCAGCACTTTCTCCATCCCCATGAGATCATCCACCAGAACTGTGCCATACCCAAGTGGGTAACAAGATTGGAAAGGGAGAAGATCTGTGGCCACTAGATAAAGCGTGTTGTCTTACTATGCCCCTTTTTAAAGACTATAGAATACTGGCTATAGGACAGCAATTGTCAATACTACCAACATGAAGCAATGATCCTTTGATGGTTAGGGAGCTCCATGGTGAGGATACATAGCCATGAAGAGACGGTGGAGAGATCAAGGTCTAGGTGGCACAAGGCCTTTGTTCCAAAAAAAGAAAGAACGACGATAGCTACTTTTTCCATGGCGTGATGTGTGCTACATGGAGGGGGAAGAATATGGCAACCAGGAATGCCAAGTTTTCCTAGGTATGTGCATAACCCTCAGGTGTTATGTCTTAATCATGCTGCTGGACAGAATTTAAACAGCATGTCTGGGCCCTATGTTCAGGGTCTTGTCTGTCAACACAATAGCCAACAGCTGTATTCAGAAGCTGTTACATACCACAGCGCAAACTCATTCTGGGTATTTAGTACTGAGCTCCGAGAAGTCTAAACCATCTGCCCACGTCCCCAGAATGGACAGGCAGGACCCAGATGCTCCATCTCCCTGCAGCTGGAGACCTTTCCTTTCAGTGGGAAAGCAAGTGGCTTTGGATGTGTAGAAAGTGCACTATTTTAGCATGCATCATAAACAGTTCAACAGAACAAGGTCTTTGGTGTTGAGGGATCACAGAGAGGGTGTTAATAATGACGAAAGGCAGAAGGTCCCCTGTATCTGTATGTGGTAAGCAGCAGCAGTTCTGAGATGAACTAGCATCAGACAAAGTGGGTTACTCTTACCTTCAACCTCAGCCTCCCCTTCTGCTGTGCTGGGGAAGTTGGGCAAAAATCAGAGCACCCAGAAAGGTGGAGGGTACCCTCTCATGGCACTGGGGAGATGCTGCTATTCTCCCCACATGGTATAACGCTATAACAGAGACCACCTGATGGTGGCACTAGGGTGGTGCTTCCGATCTATTGTCCTGTGCCTCCTCTGCTCTTCAGGTGAGCCCCCTACACGGAGGACATCAAAGTCAGTCACCTTCTACACTCCTGCACTGACAGAACCTCTTGCTGTTGGTACCAGTTCACTTCAGTCCCAGCCTAGCATCTGCATTTGGGAGACTTTCAACCCCTCAAGGTGTGAGCATAAGTTGAGTGTGTGTATGTGCCTTCTTCCTCCCTGGATCTGAGCTTTCCTGCCTCAGCCCAACTGAGGTAGCCTAGATAATAAGGGCATTTCAATCCTAGTAACAGCTTTCTCGTCTCTGAATGTGCATGCATTTCTCTTCCCCCTCCCCATCCCCATCACCTTTTCTTTCTCCTACTAGTGACGCTGATTTCACGCTTGTAACTGAACACGGAGAGAAGATCAGACCTCCCAAATCCATTTGATTCCAGCCCTTACCCCTGTGACACAGCCCTCACCCCATCCCCCTCACTTTCTCAACCAAAGCTCTGCACCATTGCTTAACCTACCCCACCATGTCTTTCTGAACAAGCGGAGGCATCGCAGCACCAGGTTGGACTCCAGCGTACACAACTCCCATTAACCTGGGTTAATTCCTTACATTATTCTGAATTATTGATGGACACCATTAGAACAGGGCGGTGGACAGGAAAAGCATATGGCTGAGTGGGCACATTTTCAGTGGCAGCACAGTATCTGAGCTGAGTAATTACAGCTGAGAATCAAACGGGCCCCCCTGTAATGATGGAGACTGAGGAGTTGGATAAATAAATCATGAGCCAGCAATCGGGAGAGGTTGTTCAGGGGAGGGGTCTGGGGAAGGATGCAGCTGTTCGGACTAACACAGGAATGACAAGTTGAACTTCAATATGAAAATAGTCCGAGTCCCACCACTGCCTCCTCCATCCTCACCCCCACCACCTCTTGTTGGTGTCACCACATGGTTTGAGATATGACAAGGCTAGTCTTTTGTCATGCCAAATTAACTGTCATTAAATTAGGCTGCTCAAGGTGACACAACATGGATGATGGCAGGACAAATATTTCAGTTGGAGGATTTCATTTGAAAAGACAGCCCCCTTGTTTAGTGACCTGAAGCAACTGCTCGAGCATTACAAGGGCTGTGATACAAGGTGACCAGAGACCTTTATCCATGCAGTGCCTGGCAGGTGGTCCCAGCCCATGCCTAGGGTTTCTAAGCACTGTGGCAATACAAATAAGAGGGATGGAAGATGCTTTCCCATAGAAGCCCAGGTATGTCTCGCTTGTCCCCAGGCCTTGTCACAGTTTAATCACTGGCTGAGTCACTCTCATCCAGCTCTCTCAATTCTACCCCCCTCCAAACTGCTAAGGGATTAGCCACTGCCATGGGCAGAATAGTGAACTTGACACGCCAAGGGTCCAACCTCATGTGAGAAGAGATAGGGAGCCAGTGTCAGAGGCCAGTGCTATGATCCACTACAGCAAATCCTATGGATCTGGTGCTGCGACACCCTGGAACTCCCAGTGAAGTCAAGAGGAGTTTCACAGGCAGAACCAGAAGAACTTAGAACCAGAAGGGACCTCTCATGTCTTTAAGTCTAGTTTTCTCCTTCATTGGTGACCACATCCTCTAAAACTCTTGTATAAAAGAAACAAAGCTCCATCCTAAAACCAGTGAGGTGTTTTGCCTCCATCATGACTATCAGAGGCTGTTCCAGATCCTCAGTGGCCTCGTGGTCAGAAACTTTCCCCTGATTTCCAGCCTAAATGTACCTCTTCTTGGACCAATAGTATTATCCAGTTTGAATAACTTCTCTCCCTGGTGTTTATACCCTGCTGTATTTATAGGGAGCAATCAGATGCACTCAGCCTGCCTTCTGCCAGGCAAAAACAAGCTAAGCTCTTCTAGCTTCCTCTTGTATGATAAATTCTCTGTTCTCCTGATCACCCTACTAGCCTCTCTATATTTGTTCCAACTGTAGTTCATCTTTCTTGAATGTGGACAACCATACTTGTACAGTGTTCCAGATAAGGCCTCACCTGTGCATTACATGACACTAAGGCTTCCCTACCTCTATGTGAAATACCATAACTCATGCAATTCTAGGACTGCATTTATTTCACACTGGTTACTACAAGTCATTCTTGATTCTGTAACTGCATAGTATGCTGAAGCTCTTCTCCATCTTGAAGTTCCCAGCCAAAGAGTTCCCAGCTTACAGAAGTTTTCATTAGTCCCCAAATGCATCATCTTGCACTTTGTACTACTAAGTTTCATCCCATTGTTAATGCTCCCTTATTTTAGAATAACAGAACCAGACTGCATATTTCTAAGCCTCAACACTGCTGATATTTCCTAAGGAAGAGGGGGAAAGAGCAGAAGAGGGGTGGGTGGCTGGGAAGAAATAAAATAGGCAGAATGCAGACAAAAGCATCCTCCTTGAAGCTTCAACCCAGGCCTGGCACAGCTGAGGGGACCTGAGCCTGCAGAGGGAACCTTCCACCAGGTTTGCACTACACACATTTTCCTTACAGCAGCATCAAGCATGAAAGCTACTTACAAGCAGAGATGAGGAAGGACAATTAGTAGCAGCAGAGCCAATCTGTCGCTCAGGGTTAACAATACAGGCTTGTCTCATTCTTTGGCTGTTTTGAAGCATTTTCTTCAGTCTAGCTGTAAAATGCCCTGAGGCAGTTATCCCATGGCTTGGCAGAGCTCATCATCGGGTGGCTTTTCCCCAGTCACTTTCTTTCACTCTTAGGCCTAGCCAGGAAGGAAAAATCTTTCCTTCCCTCCTTGCTATTCTATTCACCCGTTGCATCCTTTTACTTCTCACCCTCCCAGTTGTTGCTTAGTCAAGCTCTCCCCTCCCTTCTCATTTTTTCAAGTATTATTTTTATTACGGTAGCCCTTCCAGGCCCCATACGTGCACATAGTAAGAGATGATCCCTACACTAAGGGCTTCACATCCTAAATAGACAAGACAAACAACAGGGGGAAAGGGAAACTGAGGCACAGAAAGGGAAAACGAGTTGCCCCAGACAACACAGCTGTCACTGCCAGAGACAGAACCCAGTGACTGCTGCAATGGAATCTCTCTGCCTCTCAGTCAGCTCAGTATTCTGCACCATGCAGGCTAAAGGAAAGGGGACATCCCTAGATCTGTCAATGACGGCTTTCTTTCCCTTCATCTTGCCTTCCCTGATGTGGCAAAGCATAGGCCAAACCCAAACTTTAATCCCGAATCCCAGCTGCACTGAAATACAGAACACGGCCTGAGGCTAAAGACACACAAAGATGTGTTGAGGGCAGCAGTACACGCAGGGATATCAAATGGAAACATGTGTATTTATACATACAGCCACCCACACAAATTAACAGATGGATGCTGCCACACCACAGTCTCACCAGTGCCTCACCCACATAGCAATCCAACCCTCTTAATAATCTCTCATCTGCCCCATGTCCCCACCGGGATTCACACATTGGAAACTGAAATGGTTCCATCCTGCAAGTCCCTGGAGTTCAGGGGAAGGGATCTGGGGAGAATGTGCCCTGACAGAAGGCTGCAGAAAATAGTCTGCACTGAGCAGCTCTGGGACTGAGGGAATAGAACTGACTTGAAGCTGAGTGGGACCCAGGTGAAGGAGCATGCGTCTTTGATGATTATAAGTGACATGTGAAAGAATCCATGACCTTGGTATGCAGTGTACCACATGCACATAGCCACTGCTGCACGCAAAAGCCAGCAGGATGCATGACATCAATATAGCTATGGTATATGAAGGCAGCATGCAAACTTTGCATACGTTTATTCCCCAGGAGTTATAGCACCACAGCACTGACTTCTGCTGGTGGTAGTATAGAGCAACTCTCTCAGGTTACAACTACTGTTGGGTCCTATCTGGACCATTTGGTACAGGGAGGCCCAATACAGAAGCATGTGTGCCTGCATATGCACAGCTGTGATACAAACCTCCCCCTGCCAACAGCTCCTATATTCACATAACCCTCTTATTCCTGGGATAGAAATTATTTGCTCTTCCTCCAAATTCTAGGTCTGCATTTCTGGGATCAGACTGACCTGTATTTGCCCTGTGACAACCTAAGCATACGGACTCGTTGCAACAGAGTCCCTATTACTAATAACAACAAGTGATGTTTCCTCAAGTCCATCTACATCTACTGGGGATGGCAGGGAACCTTCTTGAAAAGCAGCAGCCAGTCTCAGCGTCCTTAGAATAAAGTCTCTATTTGCAAGGAAATCAAATATGGATCCAGTTAACACCCTCTTGACCCGAATGAGCCAAAGGGACCAGACAGCTTCTACTGAAGAAAGGGGTGGACAAGCTGACAGAACTCATTTAATATGGGTGCACACACCTCCCAGTCACCAGGGAGAGATCTCCAGGAGCAGTCCAATACTGACAAACCACTTGCACTTCCAGTATCATGACACCCAGGAAAAAACAACCAGTTTGACCCATCCTTCTCCAATACCATTATTTATTTTTGTTATTTCCAAGAAGGGTTTGCCCTGGCTTTCCAAGTGTTGATTGTTCCAGCATTGGTGTATTTATCTAATCTCACTGATCCTCTCTGCCTGGGTTGGGCTTATTGCCCGTATCTCAGAACTGCTGTGGACTTTGGTGCCGTCACACGGTCTTAGCTCCCTTTTTGCAAGATCTTCTAGATCTCCGCAAGGTGAGCCTCCCATCCCCTCCATCATTAATAGCCCAGAGTTCCTAGATCAGTTGGAAAAGCAGGGGTACCGGCCAGTAAGGAATCTCTCTGGAAGGTCAGCACCATCTGTAGTTCTGGCTGGGCTCTCATAACTGTACCATAAATCATTGCCACTAAAGGGATGTCCTTGAGACTGGCACAAGACTAGAAGAACCTAGTGTATCAGGTCTGAGACAGCCATATCATGCTCCCACTTGGGGTGGCATATTAGCAAGTGCAAATCCAGTGGTGTAATCAAGGCAAGGTAACTGAGGCAGCCACCCCAGGCATTGACTTGTGGGGGAGGAACCAGCTGTCACCACAGCTGTACAATTGCACCAACAATGTGGTGGCAGCCAAAAGTGGCCACTGTTCCAGGGCTGGATCCAGGATTTCCTAAAGGAGGGTGTAGGAACAGCAACTGCAGGGGTGGCTGCACCGTCCTTCTTCCACCCCGCAACCCACTCACACTGTTCCTGGCAGGAACACCTCTAGGAACTTCTTTAAGTCCCCAAATCCGGTGAAAACCCCTCCTTCCTTCTCCTTCATGCTCAAAGGCACATACCCTCCCCTACCTGCTGCTGCTTTCTCCACTGTCCTGGGGAAAATGGGGAGCTCCAGAACCACTTCTGCTCACTCCAGCCAGGCTGCAGGGGATGTGTGGGGGGGGATGTACTCAGCTGAGGACAGAATTGAACAGTAGCAGCAGGAATGGGCAGGGGGAAACGCCACCCCCATGCCTGCTCCCAGAGGACCAGACAGGAAAGGGAAAAACTACTTTTTCACCATATATTGCCATTGCCCCTCCCACTCTTCAGCCTGGCTGGGGCAGGCAGAAACACCTCTGGAGCTTCCCCCACCCCCGGCACAACAGGGAAAGTAGGAGTGGCAGGTGGGTGGCGGGGAGGCTTTCATCTGCTTTGGGGACTTAAAGTCCCTGGAAGCTCCTGTAGTGCACTCCAATCCAAAGCATGGGGAATAGCTACGCTTCCTCTGGATCCACCCTTCCCCTGCATTGCACCCATGTGTGGCAGCTGCCCTGGGCACCCAACCAAATCATTACACCTCTGTGCAAACCCCAGCTACAGCAGTCAGGATGTTATATTATCTCCCTGCTCTTGGGATTTGAGTGGCACACTTCATGCATTCCGATGGTCCTTAGAGATGATGGTGAGTTACACAGCCCTTCAGCTAGCCCTTATGAGCCTCAGCATCCAATGGCATAAATCCAGAAGACCCTGCCTGCACCCCATTGGTATATGTCCTCAGCTCCCAGCAGAATGAAGTAGATGCCACTTCACTAGGAAGGGGGCCCTGGGGACTCATGAGTGGTCTGTGCAGACCCAGGAAATCACATGCAAGAGGCTGTGTGCATCTAGTCAGCATGAATTTGAGACCCTGTGAGCCACTGGGGAAGAATGCCACAGATCAGTCTATATCAGGGGTGCTTGACCTCTAGTCCACAGGCCAAACGTGGCTCGCAGTACCATGTCATCTGGCCTGTCAGGCTCCCCAAGGGTCAGGAAATTTGGCAGTAGGGGAGCAGTGACATTTTATATTGCCATCATCCCCCACTGTGAAGTTCCCAAGCCCCCAGCAGCAGCTTAGAGTTAGGCTATGTCCCCTTCCCTGCAACACACATCTAGATTGGGGCCAGGTTACACACCCTTCCCCATGCAAGGGGCAGGCCAAACTGAGCCATGCCCCCTTCCCCCCCCCCACTGGGCCAGGCTGGAGCCAGGCCAAGCTCTCTTCCCCTTGAGTGACTGGATTTGAACTGGGCTCCCGCATGGCCAGATGGGGCCCCATTGTACCCAATCTGGGCACTGGACTGGGGCCACCAGCCAGACGTAGCCTGCAGATGGACCAGGCACTGCCCATCTGGCTTACCAAGCAAACAGGTTTAGCATGTTCTACATGGCTTTGAAGTGGCAATTTTGGAGCATATGGTTGCCTGCAAAAAGCCAGCAACTGGACCTGAAGATTTAGGAGGCTCCATCCAGTCATATGTTTCGTACCCTCAGGATAAGGCCTTGCTGGCTTCGCTGACTTGTAGTGGCTACTCTGTACAGGGCTAGCACACATCTCCAAGGTCAGACAGTCGGCCTGGTATTCAATATCCAGAGTCCTTGCTGCCATTCACTCAGAGGTTAAGTAGCATTCATTGATTTTGCAGGAAGGTGGATATTTATAGCCAATGCTGTGTAGCACTACACTGGCATGGAGTTCTTCCCCCTGACAAGACAAGTCATCTGCTGCACCTTCTCCTTTGCCAATACTCCCTCTTTCGAACAGGGTGTTAAACAAAAAACAAAACAAACAAACAAAAAAAAGACAGCCTTACTTCTCATTGCATGCCCTTTCCTCCCTCAGGAAGTCTCCTTCCCACTACCTATGGGCTCTCTCTTCTCCCCACTGCATTTTCTATTGCACTCAGGGCCCAAAAACAAAACAAGTACAACAAATCCTCATATAAAGTACAACGGCCTTTCACCACAAGTGTTCTCCGTGCAAAGTTTACTGTAAGCAGTTGAAAACAGCAGCTTTTTGGCACCTTTAAATGGTCTGCTCTAACAAATATTTGGACAGCAAACTCCCCAGAACCAGCTACAGAACTACACAAATAACGATACTCTAACCCACTTGTTACTAAATTTTTTTATCAGGGTCACTAGCGTGTATACTCTCTGGGTGTTTTTGAAGCATTCAATAGAAAAAAAAAAAACTTGTCTTAGATCATCCATCATAAAACAATATATGTTCCCTTGGTCTTGTTGAAGCTACATTACCCCAATCCCCATATTAAACTTTTGGTCCTACTCCATTTGAACAGATCAGAGTCCAACCCATACAACTGCACAGAAGAGGGAATATTTCCCAGTTCTTGAGACCAAATATTTGGCAATTGCCATTAAGTTCATAGGGGAAAGTTTAGAGTGTTTGCAGGGAGGATTGTGGGCCTTGAGAAAGTGAGATGTGAAAGCACAGCCAAGAAAAAATTCAAAGGATCAGAATTTCAAATGGGTAGGGGGGCAGGGCTGCATCCAAATAGAAATACTGCATTTGGATTCATAAATTCGTTGCATGTGCAGTTAGTTGCACATGCTGGAAGACCAGCCCCCTTGGCCTGCACAAGCAGCAGGTAAGTATCTTTAACCACTGTGCATCTACAAGGTTTGAGAAGTGTTCAGTGATTTGGGGAAGAGGGGATCTTAGTGGAGTCTAAATGATATACAAGGCAAGCAGATACAACTGAACACATCAGAAGTCACAGCAGACAGCAATGGTCTGTATCAGGAGGAAGAGTGTAAGTCAGTGCTGGATTATGACATGCTGAGGCCCTAAACTATGTCCATCTTAAGAGGCCCCATACAAAATAAATAATCCACGAAATCCACAAAAATGAATTTTCATGAAATGTTAAGATGCATTATTGTCATTTCTACAGAAGTTTATGAACTTAATATGAATAATAACCATGGAGCCATATATATGTATATTCTTGTCATATTAGAACAAAAGTGTCCAGGGTTTTTTTTCTTATTTAGAGGCCTCTCATATGGTCAGGCCCTAAACTGCAGCTTAAGTCTAAATCCAGCACTGGTGTAAGCAACTCGGAACTTGGACCATTCATAATAAATCCCAGGTTTGGACAGTGCAAAAGGGACCCTCATGTTTTTCCTTCTGGATGCTTCTATTCGTCCAAAGACCTGTTATATCTCAATACTTTAATCCCCCTCCTTATCTTGAAAGAAGCAGCAGCGGATTTCTTCCCAGCCCCAGAGCTCTCAGCCCCAAGTACTTACTGTCCAGGCACGGCTCGCAGACAGTCTGGTTCACTCCACAGGGCTGCACGACCCCTTCTCCCAGGTTGCAGGCCTTGCAGCATTCCCCACTGAGGGTGTACATCTCAGTGGAACACTTTTCCTTCGCACCCCATGCTGGACCCTGCCATGCAAGAGGAAACAAAATGAGAAGACTAGTCCCTTCACTGGACCCCAACTCCAATCCCCTCCTGCCTTTCTGTGGGGAAATAAATAAATAAATCCAGTCCCAATGGCAAGTGAGGTGCCCAGTGTGATCAAGTACCCCAGCCTAATGCACACTATTGGAAACACCTGGGCTTATGATGAGCTCACCTACCAAATATTGCTAACATCAAAGCCTTTAGAGAAAAAGGAAACTGCAGGGAGTCTCCCCTTGCCCCCCACCTCCAACCCCATTCTTCATTAAAGTCCCCCCCTCCAAAGAATCAGTGGTAGAAGGAGGCCCCCTACTATAGACAGCAGGGGCCTGGATCCAAGCTTCAGCCAGCTCAGCGGGGGTGGGGGAATGGGTGCTGCTAAGTGATTGCAGCACTACTTATACTGCAATAGAGCCTTTCATCAAAGGATCTCAAAGCACATTGCAGTCATCCTAAATCTTCTAGCAGCCCAGTGAAGTCTGATGGTTATTGCCTTTTCCCGATAAACGGAGGCTGGAAGACTTGCCAAAGGTCAGGCAGCGAGAGCTGGAAACCCAGGAGTCTTGAATCCCAGGCTCCTGCTTTAAACACTGATCTGCAGAATATATTGCATAGTGGTTTATTATGCTCCAGGACCTTAACTCAGAGAATCAATGGTAGAAGTGCTGCACTGAAGCTCTTGGTAATTAGGTCACTAAAAGAATCAAATGTATCCTTGCCTAATGGAACCAACTATATTTGCTTATAAATAAATCCTATCATTTCATATGGAAGCAATAACCCGCCGCTATTCTTGTGGTTAGAACAGAGCTGCACAGGCATCATGTGGGTTTGTGTAAACCCTGCAGAAGCGCAAGGCCAGCCCTCCTAACAAAAAGGAGAAAAGGGGGTGCTTTAACTTAATTGGCTTTCATAAAACCTTTCTTGGCAAAAAAGCACCCTGTCCTGTTCTAACAATACTGCTAGGAGAGACAGCTGGAGGCAGACTCTGGAAGGGTGAAGGCAGAGACTGAGTTTTACAAAAACTATTATTTTCCCCCCAGCTATGCTTGCAGGCAGGAAAATGCAATAGGTTATAGCAGTAACTCTGGGAAACTCCAGGAAAAGAGGGAAACAGATGCCTCAGAGCATAAGTTTAGCCTCTTTTTACTCTCTTCTCTCTGTATAAGTGATAGGAAGAACAAATTGCTAACAGAACACCAAACAGGCATTGTGAAGTAAGAAAATGAGCGTGGTCCCCTCACTCCTTTTAGAGGAGTTCACATAAAAAACTAACTACTGCTGGAACTGACACCAGTTAGCTAATTAGTACTTCATGCACAGACTCAGAAAGGCAGAAGATTAAATGGGACCCATGAACTGTCTATGCTGTTATCCTGGGAAGAGCAGCTGTAGGACTGGATGAAGTGAGAAAGGCTTGAAAAGTCCAGTCGGTTAGTGCTGAGAGTAGTATTTCCCGGGCAGTACAAGTCTTCCATTTCTACCCACTTCAAAATGTTGTTGCTTTCAGTAGTATAGTTCCCAGGTCTTAAGAGTTTTGGGGAAGCCTCCCAAAGACACTGCCCGCCCACCCCCGCAATCTTCCTGAGCCAGCAGACTTACAGCTTCAGAGACAACAGTGGTCAGTCTCAGAACTGCTTTTCAGAACTCTGAATGACAAGAATTGAGCTTATTTCATCCTACTGTTCTGGGGAATCTGCTCTGGGCAGCATTAGAGGAAGGTTTTGTAGTTCTTCATGGAGCTCAGAAAGCCTGAGTAGCAGGAGCCCCACCAGTCCAGCAACAGCAGGTATGGAGGGGAGGAATAGAAGAGGACAGGGTGAAGGAAAAGAAATAAAAGTTTTCTCCCTTCTTGGAATCCTAGGGTGTTCACATCTAGCAGTCAGCCATATCCAGAAGTGTACAGGGACAACATTCCTGGAAGGAAAACCAAAATCATCCCCCTTCCCAAGAACAAAGAGAGGGCAGGCTGGTCTCTTATCCCCTTTGGACTTTCACAGGGAGCCCCCAGCACCTTCTGTATCAGCATCTGATTAGGAAGTTCAGGGTTGTGCTGTACATTTGTAGATGTGTCCAAGCTAGCTGTGATCTCCCTTGACGACCAACAAAAGTGAAGACGCAGTGACACTTGCTTCAGAGCAAGCTGCCCAAGCTTGCCTAGGACCCTGAATGCATGTTCAGGAAGGTAGATTCCCCAAAGTCTATGCCACCATGACTTTACCGCAATTGGTATTCATGCTAGCTAGAGAGAGGTGGCTAGTTGTGTTAGTCTGGGATCAAGCAGAAGGCACCTTAGAGAGATGAACTGGTTCAGAGACGTGTGTTCTCACAGGTAACAGCCTACTTCACCAGATGGTAGCTAGATGACAGCTACCTCCAATACAACCACACAATTGCATTCATGCCCTGGACTGCAGTGTATGCACTTAACTTTCTGGCTACTAGGTGTCCAGTACAATTTTCCTGTTATGAGGTAGTACCTCTGTCCTGCATCTTTCACGAATAACATTCATGCCAGAAATGCAAGGAGAACATTTAACAGACCCTCAGATTAAAAGAAATTAAAAAAAAAAAAAAAGAGAGAGAGAAAGAAAGGTTTTCTAGATATTTTTTCATTGCCCCAGTACACCTGCAGGGAGATAAGTCCAGTAATCAGCCCCATGGTTTGCAAGTATATCAGCTCCCTGCGCAGCTGGAAACTTCATCAGCCAATTAGCTGCCTCCTTTCACAATGTCTGCTTTATCCACTCTATCCTCTGTATATTATACATACTGGCATTAGACAATGAAGCGCCAATTACAGGCATTTGAATGACAAAGTGCTCCAATTACTCTGCGCTTGAAAGCATGTGCTCTCATCACTGGCACTGAATTGCAGCCGTAGCATCCTGCCGGATTCAGTGCTTCAGCTGCACAATAGCTAGTGGGTCCCTCTGGAAACTACGCATCACACTGGTGAGCATAAAAAGCAGTTTCATACTCCAACATGCTAAAATGGGTCTCTGGGTCTTCAAGCAGAAGCTGTAAACTCCTAATGGCTCCTGTATTAAGGTGATGGGGCATCCCCTGCTCCCAAAGGATGGGCCTGGAGTAGTTGGGAGCTCTGCCAAGCTGGTCCTCCCATATCACTCCTTATAGTGCCTTCTGCTGGAATAAAGCATTGGTTCTCAACCTCTTTAGACTAAAGGCAGCCCTCAGAAAATGCCAGCTCTTAGCTTCTGCTCCTTTTTCAACTTCCTGCCCAAGTGCAGATGGGCTGGACTTGATGATCTTGTAAAGTCCCTTCCAGCCCCTAACATCTATGAATCTATGAATAGAGAAAATCTTCTGATACAAAGAATCACCACCCTTACAAGGACCTTGCAGAACCCTGGTTGAGAATCACCACCCTTACAAGGATCTTGCAGAACCCTGGTTGAGAAGTACTGATCTAGAGCGACTCCTGTTGCTAGAAGCTGGGAACACAGCAGCTGCCAGCTGCCCATGGCCAGCATGATGCATTTCTTACTATTAATAATTCCGGGAAAAAGAGAGGACCCAAGCAGCTGTGTTCTCTCTCTCAGCCAGCTTTCCCACACTATCCTTGCAGCAGCTTCTTCTCAGGGAGGCTGGGACTGAAGGACCTGTGAACTACTCACAAGCAATATGCCTCAGAGAGCCTGGGATGGAAGGGAGCAAGTTACCAAGATCCAGCGCTCTTCCTCCATCCTATTCTGCTGTTCCTAGCACCAGAGCATGAATTGGAATCGCTATGAGCTGTGGACAACCAGGGGTCCCTACAGGGCTCTCTGTTGGAAGAGGAACAGTTGTGAGAGACGACCAGTCTTAAGGTAGCTACAATTCCTACCAAGAACTCTTTTAGCTCTGAGTTTTTGTACAGCCAGCAGCAGTCCCCTTCCCCTGTTGTAATTCTTGCTCAGAAAGGTAAGGAGAAGTGATCGGAGGCCTCTGACCCCTGACAATCCCTCCCCTCCATGCTAGTAAATGGTGTGGAAAATGTAACTTCCATTCCCAGGTGCTAGAACCACCCTCCCTGTCTGCCTGCTTTTCCCCACCCATGCTGGGGTCTTGAGCTGAAACGCCCATAAAGATTAACACACTTATAAGCAGGCACATGGTCTGCATTAGTCCAGTAAAATGTGCATGTTATTAACACAACTCCTGTTGACAAAGCCACAGGTATTAACCCCATAAAGCATTTTGACAGCTGGAACAAAGGGGGAAGAGAGACACCATTGCAAGCTTTTAATTGCTTTTTACATTGCAGTGATTGATTTTATTTCTTTTTTTTTTTAGGCAGATGAAGATTTAGAATGCAGGGTCAAAACTTCACATTTTGGGGAAAGATTTATACATGAAACCTGACAGCAAATCTCTTTAAGTCTCCAGCATGAAAAATATTTCATCTTGAACTCAGTACTGGATGTAGTTATAGCTGGAGATGGGCCCATCTTAAAGTTCACTGCCCCCCAAGCCTGATAAACTGGATCTGGCTGTCTTGGCTGTCTGTGATGGGAAAAACCAAAATGCTGGCTCAGAACAACCCCCAGACTTTGGGGCGCTTGAAACTGATGTCTGAAGAATTCTGCAGCCTAGAGGGAATCACAAGTCAAAGCAGCAAAAAGGAAGTCATTCTAGCTCTTCTGGGGTCTGTCTATACTGCGATCAAAGGTGTGACTGTAGCAGAGGAAGAAATCCACATTTGCAGCACTCTGGCTAGCACTGGTAACAATAGCAGGGAAAGAATGTGGCAGCACAAACCTAAATATGGGCTAGCAACCGGGGTCCCCGGGGAAGCTTGTATGCCTGGGCTAAACTCTGCTGGTTACATCTTCCCTGCTATTGATTAAAGCTGGAGTGGTTACACCTACCCTAGCTTCAATCCCACCCCAGTTGTACTGCAAGACAAGTATTCTTGTGATCCCGTCAGTGGGACATGGAGCTGGACAAGCCAAAGAGCAAAGGAACTCTGCACTACTTGGGTATTTGTCAGTTAGGGAGTTGGTGGTAATAAAACGCTGAGCCTCTCAGGGCACAGATGCAGCTTGGTTATTGCCATATGCTTAGTGGTCTTTGTGAATTGAGTTAGAAGGGCCCAGTCCACCTTCCAGGTGAGACAGGTATCCTAAGCACAGCACGCACCACCATGATACCTTTGCCATTTCCTATCTGGCTGGCTCAGCCAGAAGATACAAAGGAACTCTCCTCTGAACCCTAGAGGTGGTGCCTCTGAATCGGGGTTCAGCAGAGAAGGGATGTTGGGGCTGCATCTGATGTGTGGACCAGGCCATGGGGGTGGCTGGATTTTTGCCAGGGTTGCATTGCTTTAAATAAATGATATGACAAGAGATAGGGCACTCTGGTTCCTGCCCCTTGCCCTAAAGCGAATGCTGGACTGTATGGCACATAGGAACAGAGAGCCTGGATCAGACCCATGGTCCGGCCAGTTGGGTATCCCATCTTGGACAGTGGCTGGCACCAAATACTTCAGAGGGAAATGTGGGAGATGCAGAGTAGTAGGCAGGGGTGGACATGCCCCTCACATCCATCTTGTCCTGGTGCCTAATAGAGCTTGCCCTCGGCCCTGAAGCACTACGGTTAATCTTGCTGCCACCCCTCCTTGTCCCTCGTTCTGAGAGCACAGGATATTCCCCGTTGCCGTGTAGATAGCTGAGCCTATGTGAACCTGATGATCCCTGGCAAGTCCTGCAGCCCCATGCCTACACAACGCACCGCCGTCCTGCAGCCTTTCCCTCCACTCTTGCCGCACTCTCCAGCTCTTTAATATTTCATTGGCCTCTGTACAGTGCCCGATGCGCTGACTTTTGTCTCTCCCTGGGCTTTAACTGCCTGTGCCCCAAGAACCACCAGGAGCAGAGGGAGGTGCTTTAGTACCCAAGGGCTATTTCTCTGGGCTACTAGACGTCCCGACGAACGCAGCACTGTCCCTGGGAACAGGGTGGGGTGGAGACTGAGGGGGACGCGCACGTGGGAACAGTGGCATGCGGGGGTCCCGGAGAAAGGGCGAGGCAGCTCCCCTCAGCCGGGCGGCTGGCCCACGCTCAGCCCCTGCTCCCGATGGCGGCGGGAGCCCAGCTCCTGTGGGTGAAGGTCACCGGGGGGCTGGGCTCTGCCCGTGGCTCAAGGGTGCGGGTTAGCTGTACCCGGCAGTCTTCGGAGAGGGGCCTTCAGGCTCCGGGATGGGGCGGCCTTTCCTGAGAGGGGACACTAGAGGCTGCAGCCCCACACCCGCGGAGTCCCTGGGAATGGGGGTGGAGGATGGGACTGGGGTGGGGGAGCTGCCCTCAGTGCCCAGCCCCGTCCTGCCCGCCCGGCTGCCCCTGCCCAGCCATCGCCCCCCAGGCACGGGCTCCCGGGGGCTGGGAGCTGCCCCGAGCCGGGGCCACTCACCCCTGCCCCCAGCAGCAGCAGCAGCAGCAGCAGCAGC
>NW_017728943.1:1660488-1707796 GCF_001723895.1 Crocodylus porosus | reverse complement strand
GCCCTCCTGCCTCGGGCTGGGTGCCCCGCACCCCTCTCTCCTCCTCCACCCCCTCTCTCTGTGTGGCCCTCTGTCTACAGCCTCATACACCCCTTCTGTTTATCGACCCCCACACCCCCCTCTGCTCTCATACATCCCTTCTATCTGTCCAGCTGTCTGTTGCCATACACCCCCTCTATCCTCTTTCTTTCTTTCCTCGAGGCCCAGATCCTCGGACTAACCTGTACATGATTTCTACTGGCCCACATTTGTCACCCTCCCTGGAATAAACGTCTCTTAAAAGTCAAAGTCTTTCTTTCTTTCTTTCTTTCTTTCTTTCTTTCACCATAACCCCCTCTCTATCCTCATCCACCCCTTCTGTCTACCACCATAGACCCCCCCACCTCATCCACCCCTTCTACCATCATACACCTCCTCTCTTTCCTTATCCACCCTTTCTGTCTGTCTGTCTGTCTGCCTATCACCATAACCCCCTCTCTATCCTCATACACCCCCTGTATCTACCATCATAGACCCCCTCGCTCTATCACCATTCATCCCTTCTAGCTATCTACCCCATACACCCTCTCTTTTTATGCTCATTTACCACCATACACCCCCTTTCTGTACCCTCATACACCCCTTCTATCTCTCTTTGTCTGTCTACCACCATACACACACCTCTCTCTATTCCTCATACACCCCTTTCATCTATTGCCATCTTTCTGTCTGCCTAGTCTCTTATTGATTTTTTTACTTGCAGTACAGAACCACCAAGAAGCCTCCCTCAAGTGGAGAAACTTGCATGTGGTTGCGTAACTAAGCTCAAGACTGGGTAACAGATGCAGAGGAAATTCCCCTTCCAGCTCCCCGTCTCCAGCCACATCTTTTCCAAAGCACGGTTTGCTGCTGAGGCTCAGATGTCCAGACAGCAATGAGCATTGCAGACTGCCCTTGTACGAGAAGTGCTACAGCATGCTGCGCTAATGACCTCCAAACACTCCAGAGTCTCTTTGTTAAAAGATCCCATGGTATCCTACCAGAATGGCCTCAGATATGCTAGGGGAACTATCCCCCAGCTGCAGATGAGAAATGCACAGCACAGTCAGAAGTGAGGAGGTGTCTTTTGAAAACTCCACATTTTTGGTCCAGGATGCTGTGTGTGGGTCTGGTTTCTCAGAGCATCTTGAAGACTGTGGATGGTCCCAAGCCAGTGCTGGTCAGAGCATAAGGATACCTCTGTCACACTCCCTTTCCCTCAAACCACACCCCTTGTATTAGCAGCCAAAAGGGGGTTTGGGGAATATCTGTCTGCCAGACTGGGTCCTTGGAACATGGGATCAGTGCCCATTCAAAGAATAGACTGCCAGAGCTGGCAGTACAGGCAACAGAGCTTATCTTGTGATAATGCAGAGGAAATTGAAGTGAAGGGATCTGCCTGGAGACATGTTGCAAAGTTGGCTCTAACAGGGAGGTCAAGAAGACAGTGAATTGGCTAAATGATGGGTGGCAGGTCTGTTTACCACCATCACCAGAGAACTGCCTAGGAACACACAGGTCAGGTGGGGATGGGAGAGGGCAGTCCAGTGGGCCCTGCAGGCACTGGACTAGGGTGGACCGCAACAGGGAGTCTGAGACCCACACACCCCACTGAAGCAACAGCACACTCAAAGTGTGCCAACGGGGGGACTGGTGGGACACCAGATCCCATATGATAACCACATGGGATGCCACAGGACAGTGGCAACATCTGACCTGGTTGCCAAATGGGGAAGAACCCCAGGAGATAGCCAGCTCTCTGGGAAGGTGATTCTGCCACAAGGGGGGAGTGCAGTGAGCACCTACCCCCTCACACTCAGGAGTGACCTGCTCAGTGTGGGGGCAATGTTGCCCTGTCCACCACCCAAGCTGGGTTCTTTTTGTTTAAGTTTCTGCTTTTGTGTTGTTATTTTCACAAGTCAAATGACTAGCAGTGAGTACCCTGTGACATCTCTTTCAATGGCTGAAGAAGGAAACAGTGGCTGTGCCAGAGCACTGCCAGAAACCACTGGAATACCTGAGTGGAGAGGGGTGGGGTGTAGGGGAGGAGAAGCCCCTGGACATCAAAGGAAGCACTGAGCCCCACCTCCAGAGGTACATTAGGAACAAGAAGTCATGGCAGGTGATTAAATCCAGGTGTGAGGCAAGGTGGCAGAGAATCCCCCCATTCAGTGGGCATGGGCCTGCCACAGGGGCTTTGAGTCTAATGAGGGGTGCCTTGAGTCTAAAAATGTTGAGAACCATCAATTTATTCTGATTGTAAACTCTCTGGAATAGAGACTGTCTGTCCCTACAGGTTTGTATAGCACCTTGAACAAAGGGGGACTCACCTAAAGTGGGACCATTGCACATAAACAGGAAAGAAACTATATTTGCTAGCTTCATTTTGTAGCCAGTTCCCATTTCTTTGCCCAGACCTGGGCTCTGATATCCCTTGCTGAGTGGACACTGGTCACTTCTGCCTCAGTGGGCTTATTGACTCAAAAGAAAACTCTGTCTTGCCTCCTTCCCTGTCCTTGACCCTGAGACCCCGATGAGCTAAATTGTGCACTTATGAGAGGAGAGAGTTGAAAATGTCACTCCTTTTTCTTCATCCCAGCAACACTCTTTGGCCTCTGAGTGAGTGTGTGGTGGGGGGGACATGGGTCTAGAGCTACTCGGAGCATGACATGATCTGAATGCTCTCTGTGGTGCTCATCAAACAATTAATGGGCTTTATTCTGGCTTTAATAATGGATGGCAGCTTAAAAATTACCCAGCAAACAGTATGTGTTCCTGTCCTCTCCTGAAATGGTCTCTAACCCCGAGGGGGAAAGGGAAAGAAGGAGCTCTCTAAGTGAGTTGGCTGCAGAACAGAGGGGCAGGCAAAGTATGCAGGGAAGGGGGAGTGCTCCCTGCTGCTCTGGAAGGCATCAGAATAAAAACAGTCTTTGCAATTCCAAGCTAAAGTGAAACTGAAAGGGGAGAGAGAAGGAAGAGGGTCCTGTATCTTCACTTCTTCACCCTCCAGTCCTGGAAAGAGACAGTGAGTTTGGGGTCTGAGAAAGCTGAGTTGAAGATCTGGCCCTGTCTAGGAGTTCATTGTAAATGTCTGAATAAGAAAAAGGAACTTTAAGGAAGAGAGTGACCCTTATTAAAATATCGCGTTGACTTCCGGCAGTGATGCATGATCTTGGATGTGTCCACATGGGTCAAATCTACCTGCCTATACCAGAATCCATGGGCTTTTACCTAATTAAAGGCAGGACAGAGCCCACAGGGATAAGAAAAGGCAGAGATCTGCTGGGTTAGCGAAGTCCATCCCGCATACCAGAGGAATATTCCCTCTGCTCTCCAGTGCATGGCCTGGTATAGTACTAAATGTCTCCAGGGTGAGGCTTCTTACAACATCTTTGGGAAGCTGTTTCACTGCCCCCTGGAATGTGTATTAGGCAAAGGCTTTTCCTAAATAATATCCATCCCTCCTAGCTATTTTCTTCCACTGATTTTTCTATCAGTTGCCTTGGATTTTCCTTTTCTTGGTTGCAACCTATTGCTCCCACTTATACCCTCCCTACACAGTTCCTCACCCTTCCAATATTTGCAGATGGGTGTCAGGTTGCTTCTGTAGCAGCTGCTCAGCCAAGATACTTAGTTCTTTTAATCTTTCCTTGCAAATCAATCCTTCCATCTCCATGATTGTTTTTGATGCTCTTCTCTGAACTGCCTCCATCTTCCTAGTAATGAGGTGCCCAGAACTGATCACAGTAGTGTGACTGCTGGTGTGTTTTTCACATGATGACTGTAAAATGCCGTAGCACTGTTTTATGGCCCTCATTACCACACTTTGCCTCACTGGAAAGTGCAGCATTACTGGCTACATCCTGATAAGAGCTGGGGAGTAGAGACTGGGCATTCACCCACATGTTAAACGCCTCTCCTTAACTGGTGTGTAATGAAGAGGTGGGTTGTCCCCATAGACAGCTCTGGGCTGCCTTCCTGCTGTGTCTAGGCTTCACGCTGCTTCTGGAATAAAGACTTTGTCATATTGATTGGTTCAGGCTGGATTTCCTCTCAGAAACGCGAGCTATCGACCTGCCAAGGCTGACAGGGTCAACAGCGTGATTGGGGCAGCTGTCATCTTCTGAGCAACCCAGTTTGCTCTGATGAACAGCTACAAAGGACTTGGACGAGAGACCCTCTTTCAGAGCCTTTCACTCAAATACAATGAAATTAAACCAACAACGTTGTTTGTTCTTCCTTACCCGGAGTTAGCAAAACATGTGCATCCCACATGGGCAGAATCTGAATGTTGGCTTGCTGGCTAGAATCAGTCGGCTGTCCCAGGTGAAAGATGGGAAGCAGAGTTCTCAGTAGAGTATCTGTCTGCCAGACTGGGTCCTTGGAACATGGGATCAGTGCCCATTCAAAGAATAGACTGCCAGAGCAGGCAGTACAGGCAATAAACGGAGCTTATCTTGTGATAATGCAGAGGAGATTGAAATGAAGGGATCTGCCTGGAGACATGTTGCAAAGTTAGCTCTAACAGGGAGGTCAGGAAGACAGTGAATTGGCTAAATATGTGCTTCCTGCCATACATATTTCCACACTTCCTCTAGTAAATGCGTAATCCCCTTGCTGATCCCTGCAAATACCTTCCACACACCAGGAAATATAGGGATAAAACCCCAGTGTCTTGGATCCTGAAATGAATCCCCAGCTTTGGAAGATCTAGCTCGGGAGTGATATTTTAGGCAAGTGCAAAGGGGGCCTAAAATGATGCATCTTACATGCTCAGGGCCTGGGAATGAGTAGCCAAGCAGGAAAAGCCACTCACAGAAAGGGATTAGTGAGGTTAGCTTTTCTCCTTCCCACCTGTAAGTTACAGTGACTTACTCTGCCATGAGTAATATGCACATCCCTGCAGAATCTGACCTTCAATCCCGAACCTTTATCTGACAGAGGGAGCCCAACCTTGTTACTATCGAAGGCACTAATCCAGGGAAATGAACCTCATTGCCATGGAGATAATAAATTAAACCCTCTGTTTCAGAGATTCTCAGATCAAACAGCTTGGGTATGATTCTGCTCTTTTTGGCATCTCTGCAAATCACCAGCTGGAATAGCTACCTGGATGTAAGCAAGCCAAAAGCGGAGCCCCTTTCTTTGATTCCCCATTGGTAACCATTCCCCATAGCTCTGGGGAAGCACGACTGATCCTTAGGATATGACAGAATGTAAGAGCCCCTTTCATTTAGACTGACACGTTCACCTCTCACTAGCAATACTTAGGCCATGCTCTCCAAGTGACAAGGCTCTCCTCAGAGACCCATGCACAGGTCTCTCCTGTTTTGAGCAAAGGCAGCGTGTTATGACCTGCCATTGATGTGGCTGTTGCCCCAGGAAGAAAAGAATCATGGCAATGTAAAACAGACAGCAGAGACACCCAGTTAGATGGGCTGCATCTGCAGTTGGGCTGGCAGCCAGATAAGGTAAGTGAAAACTTCTGCTCCCATTGTAACCTTATTCAGCTCTTTTCATGAATGTACTATCCACTGCTGTTGAATACACCTCCTACACTCTTTATCTCAGTGAGGTTGCAGCTTTTCCTGGCTCTGTGCAATGACACAGGTGCTCTTGCAGTCCCAGTGTCACCGCTCTGAAGTCAAATTGATCCCCAAGAGGCTCCAAGGTTTTGCTCTCGAAGAGACCAATTTCCAAGGGGCTAACACCCAGATGTTCCCTGACTCCTGGGTTCTTTGAGGGAGCCATGAGGGAATTCAGGCAAGGGGCAGGTTTATGGACCAGCATATCTGGTTTCCAAGGAGGTCAGTGCAGGGTTTCTGACCTCTCAGGAAGACAGAGGGTTTCAGTTGTTTTGCCAGGAATGAGTCCTGACCTAACACACCTTCCTGCCATCAAAATTCCCCTTATCCACTGAACTGCACCTACTCTCTGACCCAGTCTTCAAGTCTGTTCCTGACCCTTTCTCAGGCTGGGGCAGTCAAGAAGAGGGCAAGGAAGAGCCAGTGTGGGCACCACAGCATCGAGAGTGAGAGAGTAGGCCTGGGTAGCTGAGGAGTGGAGTATCCTTGGGAGAGGAGAGGGGATGTAACAGGGCGGTGAGGAGTTACACAGGGGTCTCTTTCTCTGCAGGGGAGGCAATTGAAAGTGAAAAGTGAGGGAGAAAGGGAGTGAGGAAATGCTTTGAGGGAGATGGTCTTGGGAACGGGCGCTCAGATCCCTATCTCTGGGGGATGTATTTGTTGGAGGCTGGGACTCCTTCCTCAATGCTAAGGTGCATTGTCAGAAGCCGTCACTGAAACACTCCAGATACTCGTTCTCCTCAAATCCTCTCTCTGCCTGAGTGTCACAAACCCATCCATAGGGTACCCCCGGAGCCCCAAGTTTCTCCCCACTGTCTCTCTGCCTGTCCCAAGGAACAGACTTAGGTTTGCCCTGGGACAACTCCTTATCACCGCAAGCCTCAGCTCCACTGTCCTTATACATGGCTGGAGCAGAGGACTCTCTAGCAACCCTATGTGGCCTCTCCTTTGGATTGTGGATTAAATTTTAGGCCCCTCATTCTGCAGAGCGGGTAAGCCTGGAATATCACTTGCCCAGAGATCATTCTCTGCCATAGACAATCAGGAGAGACAAAACCACCAAAATGATTTATTATATAGGAGAAAAGAATTATACAAGCAAAACTGGCCATAGGTTTGGAGACACAAATTAAAAGTCAATACAATTTTCTTACCTTCTCATCTGGCTACATCCTAGCACTCCTGAGACACCTGCCAGTATTTCCAGAGTTCAGCCTCCCTACTGATTCTGTCAGCCCTGACTCCTGGGGACCTTGAACCTCCAAAACTTGGGATCCAAAGATCAAGTCTATCACACAGATAACCTCCTAAATAACTCCAAGTCCATCCCCTGCATCAATATTTTCATGATTCTCATGAGTCACAGGATCCTCCAGAAATGTCTCTCTTGGGGACACCTGGCATTCCTTTGACTGGTGGGCCACTTCTCTCAGCTGCCTCTTAGCTCCCAGATCACTCCACCCCTCATAAGGGGCTATTGAGGAAGGAACCTGGGAGTTGAAAGCAGCTGCATGTGATGCCAGTCGTATCATTCCCTTCCACTCTACTGAAACTGGTGTGCCTTGACCACACTTGACCAGTGGGCCATCTATGTTTGAGTGAGCTCTTGCCTGTTTGGGGGAAGGTGGAGGGGAATATTCTTAAGTGGAATTGGGGTAAAAAACTCTTGTGTGTTGTTTTGATTTCTTGTTTAGCTAAGCTAATTTGCTGCTGAAGATCATAGAGAATCATACAATAGGGATGGCAGGGACCTCAAGGAATGCAGGAATGTGTGTTTCCTAAACCTTTGGTGTCCAATGTGTATCCAGGCTCTGATTATTTTCATACTGCAGGGTGGTCTGCAGCTCTAATTCATGTGGAGCCCCTCAGAATTACTCATGTGGGCATTTCCACCCAATTCTTTGTCTTGAGGTTATGGCAGGATTACATTCTAGATAAGGGGTCCCTGAGTCCTCACTCCCTGTGGTATGGGATGTTGTCGCTGCTCACATGTAAAATGTACAGGGCCCCAAGATGCAAAATTCAGACTCTGATTTAATGTGACCCTGTTCACAGTGGGAATGGCACATTCCTATACCGCATAGAAATACGATACTTCCCAGTGACAGATGCCGGTGATCTTAGCAGCTCAGCTATATGGCTAGCTGTATGTTCGTGAATGCCGCTGTAATAGGATGGAAGTTTTCCTTCATTGGGAATGAACTGTGTCATTTGTGCCCAGTTTTCCTGTGGGAAAAACATGCTGAGTCTTTTATCTGCTTTGGGAAGGAACATCAGGCTCTGAGCTGCAGTAAGCAGGGGCAGTTCAGCTGCAGGGCATCAAAGTGCAACAGCAGAGACTGGTGTATGGGCTTATGACATTTTGTGATCATCAGCTACTGAGTCAGCACTTGCCCATCGGGGGGGGGGTTGGGAGATGGAGAGAGTGGACAAGGGTCAGAGATAGAGAGAGATGATGAAATAGGAACAAGAGGGAGGAGAAAGAAGGCATTCAGAGAGAATAGTGGATGATTAGAGAGACATATCAGGAAATCATGCCTCACTCGATGCATATAAAAAGCCAGATGCTGGCAGTTCTGGTGTAAATTTGGAATGAGCCCATTGATATCAGTGGGATTACAGCCATTTACTTCAGAGCAGAATTTGGCCTAACACCAGCATCTCAGTATCATTGTACAGAGTCCTGGGGGAAGAAATGAAAGGGCAAAATCCAAAGTCTGAGCTTGTTAAAGATGGCTACTCCTGTGTGACTATTGAATTACAAACTGGTTGGCAGCACCATTGAATGTGATTTTCACAAGCAAATATGGAGTAGAGGAGTGTGTGTGTGTCTTTAGTCTTTCATCCCAGGGGTAAAATCTGACACACACACTCTACAGACCCCCGGGCTTGGACCTCACAGGTCTTTTTCTGGAGTAAGGTAGCAACCATCCTCCTCTCTCAACGAAACTGTTTAAGTGGATTTCTACAAAGGAACAAAGGAAGCTTCAAAAAGAGGTGTTCACCCCGAGCTACTTCCTACCATAGGCGACTGGTAGGAGTTGCACAGGGGTACATGGCTAACTCTGATGTGGTTGGTAGGGCTGGTGCCCCCCGACAGGGTTGCTGGCAGCGGCAGCTTGTGCAGGTGCCCCCCACTCAGATTCAGGAGGTACCAGTCATTCATGCTTCCGACTCTTCTGCATGAGGGGAGATATCACCTAACATGGCATTTGTGCCACCATAAAAATGTTTATGGTAGCACAACTGACAAGGGCATGGTCCAATAGCACTGTAGCTCTCTGGAGAAAGAGGTAGAAGGCTGGAACATGTGCAAACTCCAGTTCTGATCCTGCTCATCTCTGTGTCTATACAATGGAGTTAGCAATACTTTTAGGCCCTCCCTTTTCACAGAGTCTGGGAAAGTTTGATCCACTGAGTCCTCTTGAAGATTTTGACCACACTCAGCATCAGTATTCTATTGAACACCTCTCAGAAAATGAGCAGGATGGGCTAGCACAACTCTCCATAGGAGCAGTGTGTCTCTGAATTTATTTTTATGACTCATCCAACTTTTTCCCTTGACATGAGCAAAAGGCAGAGGCTTCACATCCATCCCTGGCAGGTTTTCATCCCTCCACACATGAGTGTCATGTGAAACTCATAAGTGGCCCCCAGAAATAGGCTAGGTTAAACACTGCATGCTAGTTCCTGCCTTCAAACTTTTTATCTATTTTACTAAAAAGCAATAGGTAATTACATTCCTGACAAGGACGGTAACATATTAATGGGAGTTATAAATAACAATGAATAAATAATTTATACGCAAGAAAGAAATAACACCGCTACCCAGAGCAGGCACATAAACAGACAATCCAAAGCAAAAAAAACCCTGGCATAGAAGGTAAACACCTTGCGATGTTATGAAATGGGGCAGCACGGCATCTGGCTCCACTCTCATTTCCACTGAGATTGTATGAAAAGTGAAGTGGAGTTATTTGCTGGGCATATTGCTGGGCCTGATACTCACATGTATTCAGTTTCCATTTGGAGTTGCTGGGAAGGATATTTGAAAACATCTATGAGGATGTCTCCCTGGCTAGTGCAGCGCCCTGTAGAGAAATGAAGGGTAGACCTGGGATTAGAAGTGTTATAGCCACATCAGTACAACACTCTGCCCAGGTGAATTCTAATGAGGCTATACTTGTTCTGAGACCTGAGCTAGTACTTCTGCATGGCAGTGCACTGTGTTATGTGTAGACTTAGGATGAAGTTAACCCATCCAGGTTTAACCCTTGCCTGAAGTGGCATAACTTTGAAATGCTCAAAGGGCACTTAGCACAAGTTAATGAGCTTGTATGTATGGATGTTTCTGTTTTAAGTGCCCTTAGGATGGTCTAAGTCTAACATGTAACTTCACCCTTAACAGCTCAGTCAGGGCTAGCATGGGTATCCCTATGCAGCAATCTACTGTACTCAGGGATGTCCAACCTAACTGGCCCCCTTGGCTAAATGCAGACCATGGGGTTCCTCAGGGTTGGATCTGGACCTGATGATGGCAATGGGGTGAGTGGCAGCAGCAGAATAAGAGGTGGCATGGGGGTGAATGCAAAGGGGCTCTGCCCCTGAATTCCTGCCCCCTCTGCGAGCACCATCAGTTGGGTGAGATGGATCCATGGGAAGTATCTTTAACTCTCTTAAAGAACAGAGTCAAGGGATTTGTGACCCAAAATTATTTAATTGCTTTGGAGAAATCCCATCACAAATAAGGCCAAATTTTCAAAATTGCTCAGTATGGTGGATGCAAATTAGTAGGGCTGTGTGAAACAGCACCATTTCGTTTGAATTCCACTTTGCTGTTTTGATGGGACAGTGTTTTATTTTGAATTTCATTTTGTTTTGAAGCACTCTTCCATTTTGTTTAATCAAAACTGTTTTGCTGTTTTGATACTGTTTCAATGTTTTGCCCATAGGCTATAATGGGGAAGCATAAAACTGCCTAGAACTTTGTCATTTTGGGGCAGATTTGGATGAAAGCAGCAGGAATGGTAGCCCCTTCTGAGGGCATGAAGCTTGCCAAGATTCAAGACCCCTGCTTGAGGTGCAGGGGTTTCTGAGAAACCACACCTCAAGCTGCTGACAAGCAAAACTCATGTCATATATGTGTGTTAAGGCACAGCAGGGTGAAAACTGCAGGCATGGTAGCCCCTGTTGAGGCCACGAAGCCTGCTAGGTTTCAAGGAGATAAGTGCAGGGGTTTCTGGAAAACTGCACCTCAAGCTGCTGACAAGCAAAACTCGTGGCGTGTGACTTTGTGTGTGTGTTAAGGCACACCTTCAAAGGGGCTGGGGCCTCTACACAACACAGTAGTGTGCCCCAATGAGGTCTCCTCCTCCCCTACAGCCTCAGCTTGGTCCACCACTTTAAATAACAACAGGTAAAATAATAACTTAGTGAGCAGCAGCACAGTAGCACCAACAGCATCTCAGGCAGCCAAACTGTCACAGATCTTTTCTTTTCTTTCCTGCAGGAGCTTCTTCTCCAGCAGCTGCCAGAGAACTCTCAATGCCAGCCCCAGCCCTGGGGCTTAGATGTGCCCACTGCCCAGGGCCCTGCATCCTTCCAGTCAGGTGCTAGGGGTGTTGGTCTAAGGACATGGCAAAGGCAGACAAGGTCCTCTGGGTCAAACTAATCTGGCATCTTTTAGCAGACCAACTCAATAGTTACAGAAATATATTTTAGCAAGGTTTTGGGTTGAAAAACCCTTTGTCAGTCTGAGAAAGCACCTGCAGTTTGTGTGTGTGTGCACTGTTCCTGGATGGAAGGAATAGTAAAGAAGCTAGAGGCTGGCATGCAATGCAGGCAAGAAAGCCAATCAGTGAAAGTGGAAATGGAGGCATCAGGGGGTGAGTGACAGGCTGGGGTTGGCGGGAAGGGGGATGCAGCAGTGCAGGTAAAAGTGGAGAGGGACCCGGGGAGTCAGATGTCCGGCAGTTGTAGTGTGTCGGAATTCCAATGTCTTTATTGACTCCATGAGTTTCTGTACCTAGGAGGTTGATGAACTGCAGTTCATAGGCTTGTTTGTGAAAAGTGGTTTGTAAATTTAAACAAGCACTGAACCTCACTAACCTTATCACCAAAAGCCAACTTCCTAAAGCCCAAAACACACTGAATGAACACCAAGTGCCCTGATGGAAAATATGTGGAAACACCAAGCAACAACTGTGCACCAGAATGAGTGCACACTGAAAATCTATCAAAGACAAGAACAGAACACCACCTGCCTCCAATCTCTCAGACCTGATCATCAAAGGAAATTTACAAACCACTTTTGGACAAGCCTATGAACTGCAGTTCATCAGCCTCCTAGGTACAGAAACTCATGGACTCAATATAGACATTGGAATTCCAACACACTACAACTGCCGGACATCTGACTCCCCGGGTCCCTCTCCACTTTTACCTGTGCTGCTACATCCCTCCTGCCCCCAGGCTGTCCCTCACCCCATGACACCTTCACTTCCATTTTCACTGACTGGCTTTCTTGCCTGCATTGCATACCAGCCTCTGACTTCTTTACTATTCCTTCCATCCAGGAACAGCACACACACACCCCAACTACAGGTGCTTACTCAGCCTGACAAAGGGTTTTTCAACCCAAAAGCTGGCATCCCAGCCAGCTAAGCTGAGCTCACCTGGAGCCTCACAACTCCACTGCAACCAGCAAGCCTCAGGCCTGTCAAAGACCTGATGGGTCTGGGCTTTCCCCATCTAGGACTGTGTGTGTGCGTGTGGTAGCTGGAGGTTATGGTGCCTCCTACCCACCTTTCACCAGACAGGTCCTCGGTTCTGTCATTTCCTGGGGCTGCTGCGCTGCCAACAGTCTCACCAGGCCTCCCAGCCCTACCAGAGTGCAGTTTTAGTGGTCATGCCCAGGATCTGGGCCCTCCTCCTTCCCCATAGACCCAACCCATACCTCCAAGTTTGTCCTGGCATGGGAACTCAGCAAGGACATGTTCTTCCCCTGCTGGCTCGTGGTGCAGCAAGTGCTGCCTCCAGCTCAGAGAGCAGGGCACTAACTAGTTTAAAAAAATAAAACGGAAATAGGTGCAGTGGACTGAGTGAGGAGGGTGGCACTCATTCCAGCTGCACCTGGAGCTTGGGGAACCCCAGCAGCAGGAGATTCACTTTGAGGAACACCAACTGCTCCACCAAACCAAGATCCAAGCAGGTGCGGTGGGTTGTCACAATACGCCCAGCAATGGTGAACACCCCTCGCTCAGAACACTGGTCAGTGGACAGGACAGGTGTTCCCAGGCAACCGTGGCCAGATCCAGCCATAAGTGGCTGCAGCTTGTCCAGTAGGCCAAGGGGTTGCACAGCAACCGCGTCCTTGGCAAGATAGGCATCCACCAAGGCCTGAGCACTGCCTGCCTGATGGTGGGTTCTGCTGCCTCTGGACTCCACCATGGAAACCCTGTCCACGGCCCACATTGGTAATAGGCCTGTGCAAAGCAGCTAGTATTTGCTTCGGATTCAGATTCAGCCGATTCAGGGGACAGTGATTTGATATGGCAATTCGAATCACTGTCCTGATTCGAATCCACTGAATCAGCCAGGCCCATCCCCTGCCCCTCTTCCAGCCCAGCAATGGCTGCCCCGCCTGCCCCGGTTCCCAGCACTTGGGGGCAAAAAAGCCCTGGCTCAGCAGGTGCTGCGGGGAGGGAGGAGATCCCTGCTGCCCCACACCACATGGGGGGCTCTGCAGGAGCCCCCAAAGCCAGAGGCTGCACCAGGAGTGGTGAGTCCCGGGGCTTTTCTCTGCTTTTTTTTTTCTTAAAGAGCTGGAGCTCCAGCAGGTGGGGCAACCGTGGGGGGTCCAGGGGAGCACCCCATGCAGTGTTTGCCAGTGGGGGGCAGTGGGGATGGCCCCCCACCTGGCAGGACCCAATGAGCACAAGGGCTTTTTTTTAAAGCACCGGGAGCTGGGGCAGGCAGGGCAGCCATGGGGAGACTGGGGGAGCAGGCAGAGGTCGGGGAGGCTGGGGAAGTGGGGAGGAGTGGGGGGGCTGGCAGGGGTCCCCCCATGGTCCCCTCCCCACTCCCCCCAGTCTCCGCCCCTTGTACTTACCAGCTTCAAGTGGCTGCAGCTCCCTGCTGCAGCCACCAGGGACTGCCCAAATCATCAAAGCTCTCTGAATTCTTGCCAAAGATTTGGAGAGCTTTGAATTGATTCAGACCTTTAAATTGGTCCCCGGATTCAATTCAGATTCGGAGATTCAGCCACCGAATTGGGCCAAAGCTCCTCTGAATCGAATTAGCACCTGAAGCTTCGCACAGCCCTAATTGGCAATGCCTGTGGTGGAGGAGGAGACTGGCTTGTGGACAGAGTGCTAGCATGGGACAGTGGTTCCCCCTCTTCTACATCCCCCCCACCTCTGCCATTCTGTTTCCTTGACTCTCTTCATCAGCATCTCTGTCCACTGATTCGGGCCTTTGCTGCTGCATATGCTGCTCTTCACCCTTGGGTCACACATGGCAGCCAGCATGTGAACCATACTGCATTGCAAGGGATCAAGCCATTTCCTGATCCCCTTCTTCACCCACCTCACCAGTGCCTGCCCATCTGGTGACAGCAGCTTGCCCCACACAGGAACATTGATCCCCTGGAAGCTCTCCATTTGGCTCTAAAGTTCCCTCACTACAGGGATCATTTGGCTAAGGCAGGCATTGCCAGTGCTGAGGGTCTTGGTGGCCTCAAGGAAGGATTTGAGGACCCCCAAGATCTGGGAGATGGTATCCCACTCAGCTCTTTTAAGGGAGCTGCTGATCCCAATCTCCCTGAGCAAGGCCATCTCATGGATGACCTTCTGTTGTTCCACCAGCCTCTCGAGCATCAGGTATGTGGAGTTCCACCGAGTCTCCAAATCCTGCATGATTTTGTGCTGCGGGATGTTCAGCTCTGCTTGTTTGTCCCACAGCATCTTGCCCCCTTGATGCTCCGGTGGAAGTAGCCTGCCACCTTCCTGCATTTTGAAATGAGCTTGCTGGTGGTGCAAGTGCCATCACTGGCAGCCCGGTACCCCTCCAATGTGTCCTTCACTACGAGGTGGAACTTGTGTGCAGCGGTGACACATAAGGGGTGAACGTGCACCCCCCGAGAGCTCCAGTGCACCCCCTGACTGGCCGCACGCACCGCTTAGGTGACGGGCGGGGGGGCAGGTGGGAGTGCCAGTGCCTCTGCTGCAAGCACCGGCCAGTCGCTGCAGCCACTCCCAGAAGCAGCTGCAGCCAGTCCCAGAAGCGGTTGTAATGATCGGCTGCAGCAATCAGCCGCCGTGGGACTAGCCACGGGACTCGCCTTGGTCCGTGGGATTGGATGCGGGGGACTCCCTCCGCAGCTGGCAGAACTGGTCACAGGGGGTGCATGTGTGGCACCAGTCACCCAGGCTTGCGTGCCACATAGCAGATGCCAACTAAGTTGGTATCATGGACTGCCTTGACGATATTGGCCCCATTGTCAGTGACCATGAACCCACAGATGAGCTCACTCTGCCCAATGAGCCACCCCTGCAGTAAGCACTTCATGGCCCCCATGTTCTCTAGTACTGTGTGGGACTCATCCATCACCTCAGCTTGAAGGAGAGCCCACTGACAGCCTGACTGGTCGCATCAGTGCCCTGTGAGGGAGAAGTAGGCAGGATCTCCACCCCAGCTGCTCCAGATGTCTGAGGTGAAGTGTAAGGCCACCTGCAGACCTGCCTTGAGCAGCTCCTCCCTCAAGTACTCCCTGCATGCCTCATACAGGGAGGATGCCACCGTCCTGCTGAAGGTGGTGCATACAGGCACTTGGTATGATGGGGCCGCGAGTACCATGAGCCACCTGAACCCTGGCCACTCAACTAAGGAGAAGGGCTGGTTACCCACAGCAAACATCTCCCCTATGCTCTGGGTGATCTCGCTCGCCCTTGCAACAACCCCCCCCCGCACACACACCTTTTCTGTCTGCCTTTCCCCTGCTGTTCCAGGGTGGCCTGCCTCTGCTTTGGGGGGACGGAGGCTTTAGAGCAAAAGGGGGACTTCTCTTTGGGCACACTCCTGCTGGTACCAGGCTGAGGAGGAGCAAGGGCAAGGGGGTGGTGCCTGCAGAGATGCATCAGCATCCCCATGGTGCTCATATGTTTTGTTCCCTTGCCTTGGCTGGTTTTGGCTTGGCAGTGCAGGCAGATAGCATACGTAGGATTATCTGCCAGCTCAAAATGATCCCAGACCATACTACCTACTCACTTCTGGGGTGTGGGTGCATGTGCAGATGCTGCCTTTTCCCCTTCCTCAGCAGGTAGAGGCACAGCAACAAGAGGAGCAGACTCAGCTGAGCCGCTTGCCTCTGCAACCTCTACCTCAGCCTCCTCTGAAGTGCCTTCTGGGGCAGGAAATCTGGCTCTACAGGAACCTTGAGGGGTGTGGGGCACAAACTTAGATGATTCCCCCTCCTTCCCCAGAATTTCCCTTGCTAGGGCACTCAGATCCAGATCCAGCTCTTCTTTTGGTACTGGAAGGCTCATCATGGGAAGTGAAATGGGAGTGGAAGAGACTGTCATGCTGGTGCTGCTGCTTGTTGCCATGGTGGTGGTGGTGGGGATTATGACTGGTGCTCTTGAGGGGGATGCAGACTCAGGCATAGGCAGTGGCACTGCTCCCCTCTCCTTGCTGCCTGTACTAGTGGAAGCCTCATGCCTGCTTGTTGTAGCAAAAAGGCCACATCTCAGTTTGGGGGGCGGGGAACTTACACCTCTCCCTCTACCCCCTCTTCTGCCCCTCCCTGAAAGCTTGCCAGCTGCCTTTCCAGCATGCTTCATGGTGTGTTTCATAGTGTCTTGCCTTTATAAAAATATATACATGTATAGGTGCCTTCCTATATAAATTACATAGTATAATATGCAATATAATTATGAAATTGAAAAGAATACATCAGTTAATATAATAATAAAATAAAAGGGTTTAGAAACAAAGCAAAAGGTATTGCGGAATCCTACTTGCTAGGCTAGCAAGTAGGAAATCAAATCAATGGTAGTAGTAGCCTTTGTTGTCTAATGCTCCTGAGCTTCTGGAAGATAGCTCAGTAACTAATAGCTCAATAACTGACCCAAAGGCAGAAGGCAGGTAAGTTCAGACAATGCTGCCTTTTATGCTGTTTTTCCATTCATACCCCCCGAGCACTGGGATTGGAAGGGACCTCAGGGAAGGATCATAGTCACTGGCCAGCTACACAGTCAATGTCAGAGCAGCCCTTCCTCCCTTTTCCCCCTCCCTCTCCTTACTTTCTGTTTCCCTGCAGGCAAGCCCAGCTTCATCTTCGAAACTCGAAACGTTTTGAAACTTTCAAAGCATGTCGACAGCTCTCATTTTGTTTTGAGGCTGTTTTGAAGCCCTTCATTTTATTTTGAGTTCCATGTTTCGAACTCAAAATGAGTTGAAACAGCTGCGAAACAAAACAGCCGGCAAAACTTCACACAGGCCTACAAATTAGGTGCTTGGAAATCTGCTGTGAGCTCACTTGAAAATGTAGCATTTAATTAACTCGTCTATAATTATTAGAAATACTGCCTATGGGGCCCTGTGGTGCCAGACATTGTAGAAACACATACAGCTACTCCTCGTGTAACGTTGTAGTTACGTTCTTGAAAAATGCGACTTTAAGCGAAACAATATTAAGCAAATCCAATGAGCAAAACCAACTCACAGTAGTTACTTACTAGCCGGCAGCAGCCAAACAATGTTATAACTGAACATTGCATGACTTTAAACAAGTATGTTCTCTAATAGGTCAGCGACATATTAACTAAACAACATTAACTGGGACAACGTTACGTGAGGAGTACCTGTATTCAGAAAACAGTCGCAAGGAGTTATTTTGAACATTGGTAGGAAAGGTGGTGGGAAGTCACCAACAGGAGCCATTTCTGGTGAAAAGGTTGTTCTTTTTTGAATAAAATCTTTCATGTGAAAAATTCCCACCAGCCCTATTAAGAAATTTGCAGCTTAAAACAATTTGCAAGAGCAGAGGTCGCCTGAAAGGGAAGTGTAACAGCTGAAAGCAAAGGCCTATGGCCCAAATCCTCCAAGGTATTTAAGTGTCTAACTCCTTTTTCACATCAAAGAGCTCAATTCAAGCCCATACAAGCTCCTGTGAACCACGGTTGCCTCCCACACTTGTTTACTCCTGTACTCCATCCAACCTCTCTGCCAGTTCCATTTTTCAAAAACCACCCATTTATTTGTAGTAAATGGTCTGACAAGGCTGAATAGAGAGAACAGCCCTATCCTGAAACAAAATTTTGATTAATTTTTAACATCATTCCCATCCAAATTGTAGCAAACAGAAGGAACCTGGCTCTAGGTTCATGAATTTATAGTAATGTGTTACAGTTTAGGGACATATTCTACTACCTCACTGTAACAGGAGAATAGTTATAATATGCACGTACCTACCTCACAAAGATGATGGGAGGACTAATTAGTTCAGGGCTGTCCAACTTTCATGCAGCTGGGGGCCACATGTCACGTGGGCCACACCAACACAGGTCATGAGCCCCCTGGGCAGTACACCACCCAAGTTTGCTCTCCAACTGTGGTGTAGGTCCCCTGGACCATGAATGCAAGTTCATTTCTCTTCCATTCCCCTTGCTGTGTTTGTCTGTACCATGCTCCTTCTCCCCCTTCCCCTCTGCTATGCTCCACCAAGCTGCATGCGTGGACACATCCTTTCCCCCCGTGATGTGCTGCAATGCTTCAAGCCACCTGTAGGAACCCCACCCTTGCACAGCTTCATGTGTATATCCCCAGCCCCCTCCCCAAATTTCTGAGCTGTAGGCTGCCCAGGGAACAAGAAAGGATACAAAAGCTGGAGAGGGGAAGAGAAGCCTGGAGCCCTGGCTGCTGCTGCAGCCAGAGTGATGGTGGGAGTCATGGCCAGGTGGGAACCTGGGTCCCACAAATTTACTTCTCATGGGCTACCCATAGGATCCCCCTGAATTACTTAATGTCTATATAGTACTTTAAATATATAAGGCATTTTATAAATATTAAGTCTGCTATAGCAGTCAGGCCCAAGCTGTCTCAAGCCAGATACTCAGTAAATGAGGGTCCTTCAAACTCACCAATACCTGTTGACTTATTCATTTGTTGACTTGTTCTATAGTTTAAAAGCCCTGTGTTCAAATAGTGCCATAGGGTCATTACCATAACAGAAGAAATCAAGAAATAATAGTAAGACAGTAAAAGCATATTCTTTTAGTTTGTGGTAGGCAGAATGTCAACCTAGATGAATATACAGCTCCTCAGGGACTCCACAATCTCTGAATCTGTGAAATTATGCTCTCAGATGCAGTAGGATGATGTAAATCAAAGATAAATCCATTACAGGTTTTCAATTTTAAATACTGTTATAAAATATTATTCACCATTCCTTTTTCAACTAAATTTGCTATCTGGGAAAATGTGCATTAAGAAACTGTTCTCATTTTTTTATATTTGATAGAAAGCCAGTTTTTATTATGATTTATATTATTAAAAAGGCACATTTAATCCCTGATGCTGATGAGCTCTCATGCGTTTTCAGTAACTCATACTGAATTATGACGGGCTGCTACTTCATTGTGATGCCTGTCTAGAGCACATTCATTTGGCTAACTATTAATGGTAGGTAAGAAAAAAATCTGGAGCAGGATTAAAAACTTAAATTTTTCTAAGGACATTTTCTAGGAAGAAATTTGGTTCAAAATGTGATTTCCCCACTGGAAGATTCAAACTGCTACAAACCACAATTTGTCACCTCAAACTGACACTTCAGTTTAAAACATGATTTCATTTTGACCTATTCAAACAGAGGAAAAATGACATGATAGGAATATAGGACACTGGAATAGACTGTCTCTACTGAGTCCAATCTCCAGATTTTGCAGGCAACTATAAACACATCAAATGCTGTCTTACCATTAGCTAAATTGTTGCCCCCACTATTCCAACTGGAAGACCATTTCAGAATATCAGTCTTCTGCTTATTAGAAACCTCCTTCTCAGTTAATTTTGACATGATCAGATGGGAAGATCTTCTAAAATTTTGCATGGGAAACTGACATTCTGTTCCAGGAATGTGCATCCCTCTCCCCCAAAACCTCCCCCCCATAAAAATGCCGTCAGCTTTGACAAGCCCATATTTTTCAACATGAAATCTTTATACATAAAAGTTCAAGAGGGGTGTCAAACATATGGACCTATGGGCTGGATCTGGTCCTCAAGACCAGATCATGCAGTCAGCGGACTTTAGCCTTGACTCTGGCTGGGATGGGGAAACTTTCCTCCAGCTCCAGCCAAAAGCTAGGGCAAGGACAGAGCTTCAGTCCTGGAGCTCCAGCTACACCATGTGAAAAAGCCCAGTGCTGTGGCTTGTTCCCATAACAGAAACCAACACCCATGATGCCAGTCTTCTTCCCATGGTGCTGTTGGGACACCAGCACTGGTGCTCTTATTGGCTTGGCTGTCAGGCACCCAGGCAAGAGCAGTGGGCTGGAGGCCCAGGAGCACTGCAGGAAGAAGCCCAGCACCATGGCTTGTTCATGCAGCAGCAAAGCCCCCAGGATGCTGAATCTCTTCCAGCCAGGTCCCAGACTGTCCAGAGCAGGCACTATGTACGCTGGATCTGGCATGAGGACGGTCTGTGGGCCTGATCCAGTCTGCAGGACTGGCCCTGTGCCATTTATCCAGCCCATAGACCAGCCCTACAGCACTTATCTGGCCCACTGGGCCAGACAAGTTTGACACCCCTGAACTAGGTGATATAGGGGAAAACATCTGAGGTTTTAAAGATAGTGGTACCAAAAAATCAGGCAATAGCATTAGAGCCATTCATGAAAATGTGTTTTATTATCTAACTTGTAGGAAAAATCAATGATTTCTTTTCACAGAGAAAAATTAAATCTGCTTATTATTTCTTTTGTTGGAAACCAAACACTAAAATTGTTAGCATTCTGATTTATGCACCAAAAATCATTATATTCTGCAGTAAAGGAGTTTCTCCTGTCTCATGCTCTGGATGGACTTATATTGTTCATATGTACATGGATGTTAAACACTCTGGCCACACCGAGACAAGCGCAGCCGTGTGGTATGTGGTACAGTGCCACATACTGCATGTTCAGCTGTTCTCCATGCTGCAAGGGAGCAGTGCAGGGTTGCTGGGGGGTTTTTGACCCCTGGATATTCAGGTAAGGCTGCTGGGGCCATCCAAGTGCTGGCCCTAGTCTCCCCTACCCCACCTGGGGTAACCTGCCATGCTCCAGAGGTCACGTGACACAGGTGTTCCCATGAGGACAACTAGCGCACAAGGTGTGCCACCACTAGTTGTCTCTGGGGCACCAAACATCCACACTCATGTGGACACAGCCTCTGAGTTGATAGTGTAAGCTCCCATAGACAGTAAGGCAGGCTGAATTGCCAGCAGACTTTGTACTGACATACAGGAGGTGGCAAATTAAGTACCTGGCTCAGAGTTTTGCTGAACTGAGTCCTCTAGTTGTGAAGTCACCTCTGACAGGTAGTGGCTGGAGGTCATTCTGTTCTGAGGCCTGTTTGCTGGCTTGTGTGAAATGACCCTGTTGGACCTGGAAGCGGACCTGGAAGCGGACAGATTGCGGAGAAACCAAGGACTAAATGGACCACAGAAACAGAGACCTCAGTTCTGAGCTGTCCTTTGTGACCCCCAGTTCTGGCTTAGCTGGAGACTCTGACTAATGGTGTAAAGAACTGGTCTAACTTACACTGCTTCCAATGTTTCCCAGTGGAGCTGTCCAGCAGCACATTATTTCCAACATGTATAATCTGGGTGTGCCCTTTTACAGCTCCTACACATCTCCTCCTACCATGGCCCTGCCTTTTTCATACCCTTATGCCACTGCTGAAGAGGGCAGTGTGCAGACATTATGAAACCTCACTGCTACCAGAACACCTGGATACAGGCCTATTCATGCTGAATAAACAAGCTACTACATGGCTCGCAGACCTACTTACTGACAGAGGTGGTTGAACTGATCCTGGTTGTGACATGGTGGTGGGAGCATTGCGGGGTCTTGGTGACTTGGCAGCCTGCTCTTTTAATAAATGTAGGTCAGCAGTCTCTAGGGGTCTCAGTCTGGTACTTATCAAGAGATGAATATAAAAGCAAGATCAATTCACATCCCACGCCCATCACTTTGAGGTAAATGGGGTATAACATTCCCACAACTAACAAAAGCCTGATTTCCATTAATATCAAAGTGTCCAGCTCTGGTTCTCATTATACTCCCTGATTTTCAACCCCATAATTTCTCCTAATGCCTCCCTCTAATCTCCCACCCCTTTTCACTTTTCAATCCCTTTGCTTTAGGGCTTCCCATCTTCCCTTCACTTTTTATAAACTGTCCCTTTACTAAGATCCATCATGCTAAAGCACATGCAGGGGAAAGGCATCGGAGGTCATGGAATGAATCTTTGATTCTTTATAAGGAGCAAGCTAATGGAAGCTCTTGGGACTTCAGACCCACTGTCCATGAAACCTGATCCTTTAAAGGAATAGAACGATGGCAAAATAGAGAGACACAAAAATAGAACAGGATATTTTTTTTCCCTGAGAAACAGGAGTTTAAAAAATTAAAAATAGCATGCTACATTTAGGGAAGGGGAGGGGGGGCATTCTTCATATTAAGGGATATAAATATGTCTGCAGCAGCAGTTTGTGGACTGCATTATCAATATTTTTCTGCCTAAGGTATTGATTGATTCCACATGCCAGAGGCATGGCAAGCTTTTTTCACACTGGTCTAGCTTTTTGGGAACTGATTGATTCAGTTACTGTGTTGATAGATGAGGAATTTTGCTGTTTGAAGGAAAAGAACATCAAATCCGTTGTTGGCTCAATAAGGAGGAAAGAGGCAGGCTGTACAGGGAAAGGAGAAGGAGCCAGGAGTCCTGGGTTCTCTTTCAGGCCCTGTCACTGACTTTGAATAAGTGACAGCTATGTTTTCAAAAGCGGCCTCTGATTTTGGTTGCCTAATGAGTGGTGTCTCAAGGTCTGATTTGCAGATGTGCTAAGCACTGTTGTTTTAACAGAGCCAGCAGTACCCTGGAAAAACACATAGAGCAAGCCTGGCACCTCCCATCAGTGGCCACTTTTGAAAATTTGACTGTTAATTCCTCTTCAGTTCAGTTTGCCCATCTGTGGGCATGTCTACATGTGCATTAATGCACTGTGGTTACTGCACATTAAGTTTAGTATCTGTAATAACAGGTGCTAACTAAATGCACAGTAACTGGCACTACTGCACAGTAGTGCTGATGCATGCCTTTTATGTGATGCTAATATGCAGTAGACTAATTTTACTGCACATCAGTGCAATAGCATGGCTTTGTGCATTAGAATTAGTCTACTGTGCTTTTTGTGTCTTGTATAGATGCGCCCTGTAAAGTGGGGACATAATATCAACTTACCCTACAAGTATTTTTAGGAGGCTTAACTGATGTTTGCAAAGTTCTTAGAGAACCTGGGGTGAAGCATTATTAAGGCCCATGCAGTTACTTTGCTGTACAGCATGAATGTCAGGCCTCCAATCAGTCATGACAATGTTGCTTGCTCTCCTATTTACAGTGTTGTTTTCTTTTATCTTCTCTGTGGTATCTGCAGGCAGGAAGGGGAAGAAATGTCTTCTCGGCACAAAGACTTGCCCTGGTCCCTTCATGGGGAATATTAGGGCTTTGTCTTAGCAGGGAATATCAGTACAAATATGGAGCAATATGGATACAGGAGACCTTCTTAGTATAAAAATGCTGCTCTGGTATAAAATACAGTTTGCCCCATTATGATTCACTCCAGTTTCAAACCACATCAGCTTTAAACTGCCATTACCCAGGTTAGTGGTCAGAGGCCCCAGGAGGGTAAATGGTTTGCTCCAGGCCATCTTCAAGACCCTGGTTGCTTTGGTAGCTAAGCACTCAAGATGGTGAAGTGTTCAGGACATGGCTACACCAAGCTGGACAGGACAGTGGTAAGAAGCAACCCCATGATGTTGAGAAAAATGTTCTGTAGCCACTTCGCTTTGGCACACGTGGAGCAGATGGGAGTGTGGGGAGGCATGTTTCTATAGAGGCATGTCCTACCACGGATGTGATGCAGACATGCTATCAGAGCTCTCTTGGCATCTGGTATTTAGCTCTAACCACTAGACACATTGCCTTCTAAATACCTCACTGATAGCTTGCTCCAGGCAGACAGAAAATGTGTATGACTGTCTTTTCAGCATCTCATTTCTATGCTAGATTCTATATTTGGACGCGCTTTCACGGAAAAGTTAACCAGAGTTATAACTCCAGGGTTACTCATCACTTGGGTCCTGTCAACACACAAAGCCTCTCATCTTGACTTATCTGAGCAAGTACAAGTTGTCAGCTTCTAATACATAGGTCAGATGGCCTTAGGGGCCACTTGTCCTCAAATGCCTTTTCACAGTTCTTCCCATGTGCCCAGAAAAAACAGACAAGTTCTCTCACAACTCACTAGGAAAGAAATCACAGACAGGTCTTGCTTCCTGCAGTGAGAGGGACTATGGGATATGCCTACAGGAGTCCTAGCATCATGTGTGTGCATGCAGCACCTGTGTGGACACAGCAACTCAAGCACAATCTTTCAGGATGGCTCTGCTCACTCAAGCTGGGCTGACTTGAGAGCTATAACTTGGGTGCAGGTAACTTGAGTTTATTCTGCAGTGATAACAAGCCCTTCTATCCACCTGCCCTCTTCCTCTTTAAACTGCATCCCACATGCATGCTCGGAGTGTACCCGGCGTATTCTCTTGTGGGTTCCCTGCACCAGTCCTTATGGACCCACTGCACTTAACACTTCTCAAGAGACCTTTCCTTTTTCTTTTTGCATCTGACGCAGCAGCTCTTCAGTCAATCCCAAATTTAGCTTGGGCTGGGTCAAATCCTGACAGATGCTGAGTCCCGTCTGCCCCCTCTCATTCTCTGCAGCAGCTCTGGGTAAACAAGCTGCTTTTAATACTCTCCTGGGCCTCACCTTCAAGTTCCTTTTATGGGATTTGCACTCTTTTATCAGCCAGATTGTTTTTTTTGCTGTGAACATCCCGCACAGATCCTACAGACTCCCTGCACTGACTGGTTTCCTCATTGCAAAGACCAGATGCAACTGGCACCTGAGGAAATCTCTTTATATGGGATCCTTGAGCTTTGTTACATCTTAACAGCCCTTTGGTACAGAGTAGGGGGTCCAGGTCTTCTTCTTGGTCTTTCCCCTGCAGCTGGTTTCACTTGAGGGTCATTTCCCAACATCTGCTCTGAAGACAATTCCTTCTAGCACCCTCCCACATCCTTACCTCCCTCTAGACTGACGTTTCACTGGGCTGGGGACTGACTTGCCATCTGCTATTAAGAGGGATGGAAGGAAAATAGTTAGTAGCAGTCAATCCCTGCTCTTGCACTTTCCTTCTCAGTGGTTGTCAGGAAATGGCTTAGATTCCAGTTTGGAATGAGATTCCCACTCTTCCTCTCTGAAAAGCATTAAAACTGGCCACCATTCTATGCTGGACAGCTGCATATTCATGCCACTTGTTTCCTGCTGCTCGGACATACGCAGAAATGTTGCATCCCAGCAACCTTCTGACAGCAAGATTCATGAATATGACTGACTCCCCACACATTAGTCATTCCTCCTGCTGGGTCACTGGCCTCACAGACTCTGTGTCTTTAAATCAGGTTTATTTCCCTCTCCAGTCGTCTTCATTGCTTCATCAAAGCATTTCCAACACGGACACCGTGACATTCAAGGCAACCAAGGAGGGAACGTGCTTCAGAGAAGGAACCAGGTCAGGGCACCACATGTATGAAAGAGAGGAAGGGGCTATGGGATGGACACAAGTCCAAAGCCACATCCCAGGCTTTGGGGATTTTTTTTTGGTCCAGCTTATAGAATAGCTGCTTCCCCCTGAGCAGCCTCGTGCTTTTAACCTGCCAGTGTTTTGCAGAAGAGCTGAAAAACTACACCCTCCTCTGTTTTCCTTTCTCTCTGGTGTCCCCTGGATTTTGCTTGCACTGAAGATAGCCGCCAGCTCTCTGCTGGCAGAAATCCTAGCATCACATACACTCTAAGTCAGGGCCCACATGGTGAAATACCCTTTGACAGACTCCGTGGGGGGGTACCTTTCTTTCTTCTTCTGGGGTGGAGTTTTCACAAATGGGTTAGGTCTGCTTCCACTGAAATCCTGGTGTTGATGAGTACAGAATTAAACCAGTGCTGACTATTCCTTTCACTAACCATAATCTCTTTGCAGCAGGTACTATCTTTGTGCTCTGTGTTTGTACAGCACCAAGAACAAAGGGCTCCTTCTCCATGACTGGGATCTCTAGGGGCAACCACATTACAAATAATAAATCATTTTGGAAATCCTTCCCTTAAGGTTCTTCTCTTTCCTTTTTTGCAACCATAGCAAACATATGATGTGTATTACATCCATATTAGTATTCAGGGGATTGTACTAACCTGGGTTCCAGTGCTGGCTCTGACTGATTGTACGACATTGGGTGTCTTCCCATTTCCGTTTCTCTTTGGACTACAAGCAACTTGGGGCAGGGCTATTTCTTTTTGTGTGTATACTGTGCCTGGCCCAATGAGGCAATCATCCCATTTGTTTTTTCTACGTACTACTGTAATACAACCACAGAAGCAAGGTCTTGAAGAATCAGGCCTTTAGAATGCAAATTTCACTGAAACCAAATCTCAGAGAATTTGGATCTGGAATTTTGGCTTTGTCCATTATTAGAGAGAATGGGATCTAGATTGCAATCTTTCAGCCATGGCCCATGGGGCTGAGGGGCTCTTTTAGATGCAACTTTTAGACTTCAAACATGCCTGATGATCCCAAGCATCTGGATCCAGAATTTTAGCTTGGGCCCAACTATAAACATCAACACAAATTTTCTAATGAGATGTTAAAATGACATCCTGGACATAATAGAGATTTTTGGCTGGCTCACACCTTATCTTACCTCTCCCCCTCCCATCTCCTCTGGCCATGGGTCAGGAAGTTTGAAAAGTATCCTGCACTATAGTATATGTAGCACTGTGATCGTTCTCCAAGCAATTATGTTTTGTAATAAAGTTTATCATATTACCTCCTTATAATAAGTTTATAATATTTCTGAAGACAGAACAGAGTCAAAACTGAGGGATTTAATATCCCATCTCATGGCTGAGTGCTTTTCATCAGAAGGCAGTCATTTTCATATTAGCTCATACTCTAAGTATTTAATTATCTCACTAAGTTTGAATTAAAAAAATGGTGCCTTGGAATTTTAGGACTGAATTTCTACCCCCAGGAAACAACTGTTTCTCATCAGTCAGAGAAGAGATGGTCATTTGGAAATGCACTTGTGCGTTCAGCAGGCGAACTCTTTCTCTTGCTGTGTCATTGGCCTTGTCTGGTTGCTGTGCAGCCTTTTGGAGGTCATATAGTTAGTGCAAATGACCCCAAAATGGGAGAAACACTCACATAGACTCCCCTGGAAACTGGGAATAGCTGAGGAAGTTTCCTTCTTTGTAGTCAATTCTGCTATAGTATTATAGGCAACAAGAGACTTCCTACAGAAGTTGGAAACTGTCATGGAGAAAGGCAGGTAATTTCTCAGCCTTTCCCATTCCATGCTGCCCCCCGCCTCTCATGTTACCACCAAAAAGGTTTTCCTTCCCATTCAGCTACAAAGAATTTGGGGGTTCATGAACCCCACATTGTGAACTCTTGGATTATGAGGATCCCATGGCCAAGCCAACTCCTCCGTAAGGGAAGTCCCAAGGAGCATAAAGCTCCCTGTACATGTCCATGTACATGAACTGCTCCATACATCCTAGTGAAAAGGAGGTGGTTCCAGGTGGGTTTTGCATGTCAGGTTCCCCCCTCTATAATGATCATTGGGTTCAATGAAGACAGCCATGAATGAAAAGAACTAAACAAGATTTTTTGTGGAGCAGTAGGCAAGCTTCTGCAGCTCTTTTAGCCTCTCTAGCTAAGTAACTTGATTCCCAATTTCCTCAACTTCCTGAGTTAGGAAGTATTTCAAATAATAACTTCCAGCATTGCTCCCTTTAATGCAGGGGTTAGCAACCTAAGGCTCATGGGCCAGATCCAACCAGCAGAGCCATTGGATCTGGTCTGCAGATGTGAGGTTTTGGTGGCATTCAGCAAAGGGAGGCTTTGACTGTTGGCCTTCTCCCAGTGCTGCTGTGGGGACAAATGCTGACTGTGGGCACTCTACCTATGCCACTGCAGAGACAAGCAGTAGCAGTAGTGGCCAGGTCCTAGCATACATCTGTCTCTGATTTGGGGTGGATTGCTCCAGCCTCCAGCCAGGAAAGGTTGTCTACCTCTGCTGCTCTAATACACAGCCCAGTCACCCATTATTGGCAAATGGGTCACAGAGTCTGGAGTAAGGGTGGGAAAAGGGACCTTTCTTTATCCCAGTGGACAGAAAGGAGAATAACTCTGTAGAAGAAGGTAATCTCTGTGCTGCCTTCTGCATGTTTTCCTTCCCACTCCCTCCCATTCCCCAGAGCCCTGTAAAAAAGCAGCCAATCAAACCTATTAAAAAGAATGTCTGAGATGCCATCCTGGCCCTAATCATTGTGAGCTTTATAATCCAAATTGCAGCTATTAATAAGGTTTCATGCCCACTCAAGCCTTGTGATTAGGGGTAGACACAGGCTGTGGAAAGGATAGATGACTCTAATGCCTGATACACACAAAGGTTTTCTAACACCTTATCTATGCTGCTTATGGGCATGGTGTTATACTAATATAGTCACACCAGTACAACCCTTAGCACAGGTGCCATTATAACAGAATAAAGATGTCTTATACCAGTACAACCTATTATTTTTCCTTTACAGAAATAATCTATGCCCATATGAGAGTTTTTGCTAGTGGTATAAACAGATCCAGCTTACTGGATCACTGGTTGTATCACAGAGTTGTATTACTGATACAGTACACTACTGAACAGACAAGTCTTAAATATAATCACATGTTCTCCCTTTACACAGAAAAAATCTGTGGGGGAAAGAGGGTGAGTAGCAAGTTGTGAGGGGGTCTTGTAATCTTAACATCACATTGAGCTTTTTATCTCCTGTGGTTTTGATTAAAAAACAAAACATTTTGGAGCAGTCAAAAAATACTTGGTCTTTTTTTTTTTAAAAATTGGCTCATTTATGATGTCAGCAAAGCAGGGGAGCATTTCATGTGACCCTTGACGGCTCCGTTTCTCAGATCGTCATGTGGTTTCTTCAGGCCTGTCCTCTCCTGATGGATGATCCCTTCCTGCTGCCTTGGGCAAGGGCTAAAGGTGTTGCCTGGACCTCATCAGCCTGCTCCACCCATGTGCAGGCTGTAGGAAGCATGTCCCCCAGGACTCTGGCTGCCCCTGGCTCTGATAAGCCACTATTATTGCTTTTAATATAGTAGTGTAGCAAGACAGTAACATGTGGAGACCACCACAGAGTGTGGAGCCTCATTATTCCAGGAGCTATACAGATGCAGAGTGAAAAACAGTCCCTGCCCCAAAGAGCTTGCAGTCTGAATAGTCCAGAAAGATGCAGGCAAACAGAAGAGAAGTGCAGTTATGCAAATTTGAGGCACAAAAGAGGAGCTGGTCCAAAACTAAGTGAAATCAATGCTAGTTCCATATATGCTCTGTAAACTCCTATTATCTATCCCAGAGATTGAACTATAGGGAGAGGATTGGCTAATTTGTCCACACATATGTGTTTGGGATTATGTGCACTGCTGAAGACTGAGGGCATGCTTGTGGTCTTATCCCCATGCCTCTGTGTGCAGGCACATTTGTGACTGTATATGTGCACACTCATTCCTTGGTTTGTGTTGATCTGTTCTCATTCAGGGCCAGGCACTTTGTATGATATACATGTGACTATTGTAACAAGTGGGCATCCCGGCGACAGTCTAGTTGTTGGCCTGCCCACCATCTACCTTACCTGCTATGCCTTTGCTGAAACAATTGGAACTTGTTAACTAAGCAGGAGGTTGCCCATTTAATTGCCATGATGCTGCAGACATGTACATGGCTCCGAACCTCCCCTTATACCGTGTCCCATGCCTTGCAGCTAGCATCCATAACTTTACTTCAGTGCCCCCACACTGGGACCCACACCCCCATTCACTTACACTGGGACCCTCGCTACAGTGCCTCACATTGAGACTCTCACTCCCGTGCCCTCACAAGGGGCTTGAAATCCCTGTGCCCCCATGTTGGGACAGGGGTGACTGGTGCCAGCTTAGTCAGGGGGAAGGGGGCACATGTCCCCCCAGCAACTAGTCAGCAAAGAGGGGGTTCCCCCATAGCCAATCTCACTGATGGGGGTGGGGGGTCCCCCTGGGGCCGATTGTGAAGCAGTCCCGGTGCTCCAATGGCATTCCCACTTCCTGGCTGGTGCTTGTAAGTGGGACTGTCTCCTGAGCGGCAAGCACAGCCAGTCGGTGGGGCACTGATGTTCTCAGGGGATGCACATGCACCCCTGCGCACCCCCTACGTCACCACTGTGTCGGGACTCTCAATCCCACTCTCAAACTCATGCCCACACACTGGGGCTGTCTATCCCATGTGCTCCAACACTGGGGCTTCTCAATCCCAAACAATCATCCCACCCCACTTCTGAGCTTCAGGCCTCACTGTGGACCTGGACCCTGTCTCAGGCCCCCTTCTCCCACCTCAGGCCTTCTTCCAAGAGCCTGGATTCTATTCTTTTACTTCAGGGTGTGCTCCCCTAGCCTTTCCCCTGCATGGGGTAACTTTCAAGGCAGCAGGGGCTGAGGCTTTCTGGTACCCCATATTTGCCCTTCACAGGGAGGCACAAGTGTGACATTTTCTGAGGATGGCCCTGCCACCGGCAGCCCCACCACACCATCCAGCCCCAGCAGGGTGCAGTTTTAGGTCATGCCCCAGGACCAGGAACCTGCTCCATCCCCATAGGTATTACCCTGAACCTCCAAGATAATATGCAAGCAGCAGCTGCAGCCTGGTGATATTTCCCCTCTGGCTGGTATCAGCAAACTGCTGGCTCCACTGTTCAGGACCTGCTCTTATCTCCAACAGGTGGGCCCCCTTCCCAATCAGGCAATCTGCTGCTGGTCATGTTCCCTGACTGGGAGTGCAGCCACTTGCAGGCTACTCTGCTGCCTGCCCACACACTTCTGAGTGACAGGCACAAACTGTGCCTTGTCACACTATCCATGTTCTTATGCCTATATGTATGTGCATATATGCCTATCAGGTGTACCTCATGGCTATCTACTATTTATATGTAAGGCTGCATATGTAAGTGCATAAGCTGCCATATATCTGTGATCTTCTATGTGTTCATCTGTCCACCTGTGTTCTCATACCTCTGTGTGTGCATATGTGTATGAGAGAGAGAGCGAGTGCACACCTACAGTATGTGATAGCGGCTGAAATTAGACCTTGGATTTTCCTTTTCACAGGAAATACTACAATTTTGAATTTTTTCCCATGGCAAAGAGGAGCAGCACCAAAAAATGCCAAAATTTCCTGGAAAAAGTGAAATTTACAAATAAAAGTTTGGGGTCATTCCAAACATATTGTTCCATTGTAATTGAAACTTTCCAGTCAAATTTGAACTTTTTAAAGCTTTGAGGAAAATGTATGTAAAAGAATTATTTTTATCTCAAAAAGTCACTTCAAAATGGAACAATCCATTCTGAAGTGTTAAAAAGGATGGTTCCACCTTACTGAATATTTCAATTTCAGATGACATTTCCTCAAAATGAACACATTCTTTAAAGCAATGCAATTTTGATAAAAACAATGTTTCTAATTGTTTCAGTGAAACAATTTCAGTCATAGCTGGAATTTGCAAATGAAACTAAGGGAATTAGGTGCTCAATTTCCCATAAATTCCTTTAACCTTTTGGAAAATCTTAATCAACATACCTAGATTGGCAAGTACGTTGTTCTCTGTAACATCTGCTGCTAGGCTGAAAGGTTAGCACACCTGAATTGCATTTCTGTGGAAAGGGAATGTTAGGACTAAAGGGATGAAGTCAGCTCTTAGGCCCAGTGCCATAAATCTAGGATGACATTGTCAAAATCAATAGAGTTAGAGCAGATTCACCAAGGGCTGCAGCTGGATCTCCAGGCCTTCACTCAGACAAAACTTCCAATTAGGTCAGAGAGAGTAAATACTGAATAAAATGTTCAGGATCTGGCCCTGAGAACAGAACTGAGCCCAAACCCTCCCTCAGCCCATCAGAAGTTCCTGTGAAAAAAGGCCACAGACTGGTCTCAGAGTCCTGGAAGGAGAGACAGCCCTGTGGGGTACCTCCTCCTAGGATGGCCGTCATAGAGGACATTCCGGTTTTCTGCTGCTCTGTCCTCTATTGATACAAAGCTGGATGCCTTTATGTCCTCTATTTTTCTATTTTTCTCTTCAAGAGAAAAATAGAGGACAGAAAGATGTCTGGCTTCGTATCAATAGAGGACAGAGGACAACCGAGCTGTCCTCCATGATGGCCACCCTACCTCCTCCCCACCTCCAACTTTGCTTAAGTAGTCTAGAGCAAAAAAAAGGTTACTGGCATTTCTCCTTTCCCTCTCAGTGCTCAGTGGTGTTAAAAGGTAGCTGGAACCTTGCCCTGGCCTTTCTTTTCCCACTCATGAGGCCTTCCCTTCAGGCTGAGCATTTGGCTGGACCACACAGGCTTTTGTGCCACCGCTACACAGGAAAGGGGATGAAAAGAAGAGGATGCTGTAGACAGGGCACCATAGAAAGTGGTTGCCATGGGGACAGTATCGCTGAGTGGCAGCTTGGTCTTGTTTGCTCCTACACTTTGCATCCCTTTTTATTCATCCCACTCAGCCTCTTTTAGGGAAACAAATCCATCAGTGTTGCCAGGGTGAAGGCCCAACACTGCTGCAGCCAGCTCTTACCCAATACCTGTGGTAGGGCTTTCCTGGCTGGTGTTATGCTGATATAATGTGAAGAAGGCAAAGGGCCTCAGTGTCCCAATAGAAAAATCATTGCCATGATTAAAGCTCAGCGCCTGCCAAGCTGAGGCAGGGAGGAGTGGATTTGACAAGTGGGGAGAGTGTAAACAAGAGAAGCAAGTGAAGGGGAGGGAAGGGAAATGCAGGCAGACAGCTTGAAAAAGCAAAGTACCTCTGATGAAAGAAAGGGAAGGGCCAGAAGGGAGGGGAAGGAGAAAAGGAAATGCAGACAGACAGCAAGAATGAGCTGATTAAAGGGGAGAACTTGGCACCAACCCTGCATCTGACTAAGAATTGATGTGGGTGATGAATAAACCACTTCTGAGGAAAGGGACAAAGATAATATTCTTACACTACCTCCTATATGTGGGGATTCACGAACATGGTCAAATAAACTCTTCACATGGCTCCAGGTATACTCAGAACCAGTTGGGAGTATATGGTTGACCCCATGTGCACAAAACCACACAACAACATGCATGCAGTCAAACCTGCCAACCTAGATGTATTCCCAAGCTGATGATTAACTGTCCACCCATGTGTGTTTGAACTTTCATGTTGCTGCCATGCAAACAGGACTAGTACCGCCAGACCTGGCTTTCTTCATTCTCTTTAATCTTTGGGTTGCTCTTTAAGAATGAGACTCATTTGGGGATCCACCGCATTTTTCCAGACCTTAAATAGTAAGCCTTGGCTCTCAAAATGTTTCATGCTGTAATCGGCCATGGATTGTGCCGCCTGATCTACAACCTGTATCTTGAGAACCACGAGCTGATAAAATTCCTAGTGTATCCTGCAGGTGTAACTATTATATTGTCATTTCCTCTGTACACTGGAAAGTAATTTGGTGGTCACATGTGGAGCAATGCTGAGAAGACTGCAGACCTGTCTTCAAATACAAGAGATATTCTGGGGATACTGTTAAAAACGGCATCTCTTTCTCCCTCCATGCTAAATTCATGATGCAAAATCCCTCTGGGTTTATTCAGAGCACTAGCAGCCTAAAATTATCTTGCTCACAACAGTGCTTTCTCAGAGTTATCAGGATATTATTCCTGCATTAGTTTTCCAGAAAACCCATAAGATCCTCATTCCACTCATTAAAAGAGCTGGAGGCTGGAGCGTCAGAGACATGATCGGTCCTGCTTGGAGCCTGGTTAGATGCATTAACTTGCATCAGTGTGGTTCTGGTAAATGCATTTCCATCCATCTCCCTGCAGCAGAGAAGACACTCTGATTAACACTCAGGAATGAAGTGTTCATCAAGGTCAAGAAAACAAGAGCTTTAATGGGGAGACAGGTTCCTGTGCTCCTTTTAGTTTCATTAATATTCTTGTGGAGAGAAATACATTTTCAGGGAGAAACAGTCGTTCTTTTAAGGAAGGCCATGAAACTTCAGCTGGTGGCATCATTAGGTTATGGGCATACAAGCAAATGCATCTGTTCTTCAACGTGCATCTTTTTCCCAGATACGACCAACATGTATGAGAATGATGCCACGCAGAATCTTAAATGGTCTTGGACCAGAATCTTTGTCCTGGATCCATTTAAAGAAAGTTCTTAAGCATGTTCTTTATTTTCAGTGTGTGGCGTCCTATGAAGGAGCAGTCACATAGATCATGGCAGCCTTGAAAACTACAGAGCTGCATGGTTGTAAATCAGAGTTAACTACCACAAAGTATCTTGTGGGAGAAAATTAGTTTGAAAGGAAAGGCACGCTTGTTCATTGCACAGAATCTTTTCTACTTTCCCTGCTTGCTCAGAAAGCTCTTCCAAGCATTGACTTTCCAACACCAGTTCTCAGGGTCTGAAGGCATGAAGGCATATGCATAACCCACTGGCAAGTGAGAACGTGTTAAAAATCCTCCTCTGTGTCCCATCCACACAGGATAGGTGTTATTGTGGCCACAACCACAGAGGTTCAGCTCTTGAGTGCCTGCTAAATGTAGCAGTTCGTGCTCTTAGCTTAGGTTAGAGTTCTCAGGTTCAATGCCATGTGTTGGCCAGCAGGTGATTGCCACAACAGCACTGGGGGAAAGAAATGGAGGTCAGGTAATTCCCAGACTTCTCGCTGCTTTGTGTTTAGCAGATGCTTCCTATCAGCAGGCTTCTGGCATCTCTTGAGTCTTTTCCCAGCAATTGCAACTGCATCATAACAGAACTAATTTCCCAGTCTGCCAAGATGATGTAAACTAATTGCTGCCTTCATTCCTTATGCAAATCAGTCATTCACTGCCCCTCAGAACAAAAGCAAAAGCACCTGTATGAAAAGAGCTAATGACAAGGCTTGTCATCCGGAAAGACATGAAACGTGAGCACCAGACACTGGGAGGTGGGGGGAGGAGGCAGGATACGGGGGACTGCCCATAGGTCACTACTTCATTGGAAGTGGAAGCCACTGTGGCTTACAGAGTACCCTGTGGTGACCTGACTCAGAGTGCTTATTTTTTGTAGATGACTTTACCTTACAGTATAAGCTCTTTGGGGCAGGGGCCTCTTTTGTAACCTGTTTTTTGTCTGGCACCTGGCACAATAGCCCTTAGGCTTTTAAGTGATGCTATAATTAATATCACAGAAAACAGCATTCATTATTCCGTGCTTTACATACTGGAAAACTAAGGCACAGAGCAGAAGTGTGACCAACCCAAGATCCAACAGCACATTGGTGACACAGCAAGGATAGAACTCACTTCTCCTACCCCCGTGTTGCAGTGCCACGCTACCACCCTTTGTAACAAATGACTCAGCTGGGGTTTGAGAAACTAGAGACCTCTCAGCAGCTGTTAATCACAATGGAGTTTACTTCAGAGCTAGGGAAAGAGGTCTGAACAGCTCTGGAGATCAAAGAGATGGAAGGGACCTCAAGGGCTACATCGTCCAACACACAACAAATACAGGATCACTATTCCTGTGTCAGTGCATACAAATGCCTATCCAGCTTCTTCCTGACAACCTGTATAGCCACAGGATAGGTAAAGCAAGGACATATTTCTCTACCCCACGCTGTCCCTCTATTATTGCACCTGCACATGTGTCTCTTTGGCTCATTGTTTCTGGTTCCTCTGTCATCTAGCAGTCCAGTAGCAGCAATCATGGCAGAGACTCTGGATGCTGGCCTACCAAAAACTGGACTGTGAGCCAAAATTGAAAATATCCATGGTGTTAAACACAAGGTTTTCTTCCAAGCCCAGGTCAGCAATTGAAACTCTCCCACAGCCCCATCCCTCCTCCCTTAAACTGAGTTGTGAGATCTCTTTAATAAACTTTCTATAAGTGTGTTATGTAAACTTGGTAGCTCTGCAGCACTTCCCTATTAGCTGCATATTCAATTTGGGATTAATGTATCAATGGAAAAGAGAAGAGCAAAGTGGAGAGGGAATGAAGCCTAGGAAATTATATACCAATAAGCTGTTTTTCAGCTCTGGTAAATTGGTTGAGAGCTTCATAAAGGTCAGATTAATGAAGAGCAATTAGATAAAAAGAATCTGATTGGGATGAACCAGCAATGTTTCTGCAGGGTAAATCATGCCTTTTAAACCTGCTGGAATTCTCTAAGTAGGCAAACAAGCTAGAGGACAAAGAAGAAATCGGTGAATGGGATTTATCCAGGCCTTCAGAAAGTTTTTAGCAAGGTTGATCATGTGACACAGAAATATAGCTACCATGGTGAGTAGTATTTCAAGTCAACACTATAGAATCAGGGTTCCTAAACACTTTCCTGTTCCTATTCCTGTTCCTAAACCATTGTCTTTGGATCAAGTAAAAAGTTATAAGAGAAATAAGTTCCTATCATGTTGCCACAGTTATCATTTTATGATGCTCTTCTTACACCATGGCTGTCAGTTAACAAGGCGGTACTATGGTGGTGAAAACACTGAAAGAACCTGGAACAATACAATCTCTCCATGCATGTAGGACTATGCTTCAGCTTGGGATGTTAGTAGTCACACAGCTCAAGGGCAGAGTGCAAATGGTTTGCTCCTATCTGCACCTTGTCTGTATTGTAGCTAGGTGCACACATTCAATGAGCAGTGATTCTCAATCAGGGTGCCCTAGCACCCTGGGTGCTTTGAGATCCTTTCAGAGGTTCCACATAGAACCAGACAGTGTTCCACACTGTTATCACTGTTAAGTGTGCAAACATCCTTCACAGATTAAAAACAGAGATTTCAAACAGGAATCCATAGTGTTAAAACATTCTGCCCTGTTGTGGTCGTTCTGAGGTCTTTGCAAGAAAAGAATTGCTTTATTATTTTTCTGTAGTCAAAAAACAAGTGAAAACTAAAAGCTGATATTTTCTGAGAGGTGCTCAAATGTATTGAGGGCTGCCTTGAGTCTAAAAAGGTTGAGAACCACTGTTATAGAAAAATGCAGGGCAACAAGGGACTTTCTGAAGCATCAATTCTAGTCTCCTGTTGTCACAGACACCATGTTATATGGTCCTTTCATAAACTGACTGAGCTCTATCTTATAAAATTAACTGAGTTTGGCTCCTACTATATCTTTTGGGCGGTTATTCCACAACCACATTGCACTGAGGTTCTTTAAATTGCCACTCTAAGTGTAGTCCTGGCCAGTTCATACCCATTTGTTCTTGTGCTAGCTTTGTCCTTTAGCCTAAGTAGCTCTTTTATCTCTCTGGCATTTATCTCCCCGTGTATTTATGGACAACACCCTCACCCTTCATTTCACTAAACTGAACAATCACATCTCTTTTGGCCTCCTCTTATAGGATAAACTATCCTTTCATGGTTTATGATGGGATCAGAATACAGAGGAGGAAAAAGTGACAAGAGGGGAATGCCTCAGATATCAGTACTGGGGTTTGCCCTCTTGTCCTTTCTGTGAGAAAGGAAGGGATATGTTTTTGAAGAACACCAAACTGCCACTGGGCATGATTCAGGCAGTGTGGGTGCATAGCTAAACAAGTTAGAGGGAATGTAACTGCTAAGTATTTCAGTGGGGAGGACTCATTCATGTTTCCTGTGCAGGCTGCAGAGTTAAAAGAAAATGCATCTCTGGGGGAGTATCTGGGTGACACTTAGAAGTTCATTTGTTGAGTTGATGTGCAGTGGCTGAGAGGCAAATAAGGACAGGATACAGTCAAATAGGATATAGCATGGAAAATATTATAATGGCCTGGATGGATTCAGCTCCAGAAACCTGTGTTATATTCTGCTCACCTCAAAATGGTTCCACTATTCCATTCTTAAAAGACTTACTTCACATTGCTCTGGAAACCTTAAAATAGCTGCTGTATTCTATCCTGACCACTCATTAGAGGGAATTTTTGAACTTGAAAAAATCCAGGAAGAGACAACTAGAAGGATAGGCTGGCTCGAGAGGCCAGATGAGAAAGAGAGTCTTAATGATTAGCAGTGCTCAGAGCATCTGAGAGCTCAATAAAAATTCTTCATTAGCCATGCATTGAATTTTGGGATACCTCAGGGGTCCTCACTGAGCAGTGTGATATGTGTTGTGACGCCTTTATGGAGGGTTCCCTCTTCCCTTTATGTTGGTGCTGAAGGCTTTAGAGTCTTTTATGAAGCGCAAGCATGCCAGCATGCCAGCATGAGCGGCTTCAAGGCCTCAATAAGGAGTTACCCAGTCGCACTCTCCTTCCTAGAGGGAGTTTAAAGCAGCAGAAGCAAGAAAGACAGGATATGAGGCTGCATCTTCAAACTCCACTGGGACCCACAAGATGCACTGAAAGCAAACAAACCATTATCCAAAGTGACTGTCGCCAAAAACCTCCCCCAGTGCTCATTCATGCATGCATAAACATTAGGGTGCAAATGAGCACCAGTGTGCATTCAGTTGCACACACAAGGCACACACATGCAATGTGTGCCCAGGTAAATATAGAGCTTACCCAGTTCAGCCACACACAAACTGCTACACCAGGGGCCATATTTGTTTGTCCAGGAAACACATGGACATAGTAGCCTCCCAATGCAAATATACAACATAGTAATGAATATTCCACTGTACATACAGTATACAGGAACAGACAAACATGTATGGTTTGGAGCTGTGCCAGATTTATAAAACAAAGGCAAATGTAATGTGCTTGGTTTAGGGTTTCAGGGACTCATGGCTGAAATTGGCTAAGGTCTGGGGATATCACAAAAGGAGTTCAAACAGAGGATCCCTACCCCAAAACCAGCAATTTTGATTTTGAGGGTTTCATTACAAAGATGAAAAAAGAGCACAATGTTTGCAAAGAATCTGATTAAACACAGCAAGATTCAAAGACAGATCAGACGCTTATATGGATAAGACTATCCATAATTAATGCAGATAGAAAGAGGATTGGAAGGAAGGTGAAACCTCATGTTTCAGAGGCTAAGCCCATCTTTAACTATAAGGGGCTAGGATGATACTTTCTGTAAAAAGGGACAGTTACCTTATATTTTCCTTCTTGCATCTTTCTCAAAATCCTCTGCTGCTGTCTACTTTGAGAGAGAGGATGCTAGACTGATGGGACCAGTTTGACAATGCCCACATTGCTATATTCCTAATTTGTCTTTTCATACTTCATTTTGTGGGAATTTTAGTTCCATATGACTCCAGTTCATGACAAAATTGAGCTAGTAAAGAAATACAAAAACCAGTGCCAAACTTAGTCTTGCCAAAATTTGCCTAAACTTTGGTGGGCCAAATCTGATGGATGCTACACAACAAAAATGGATCAAAATCTGATATTTATACTTATAATGCAAAATGCCCAGCAACTTCAGAAAGGCTGAATAGGAATTTCAATGCACACACACTAGACAGCACAAATATGGCAAATGTACACTAAAGGTGGCAAACATGCCCAGAGGGTTTGGTTTTGGGAGTTAAGGAGTCATGCACACACATGTACCAGTGAGTCTGCACAGGCACCATCTATGGACATACAAATCAAAGGCAAGAATGAAATAGTCTGCCCTTGGAGCCAAAGTTTTGCTTTGACACCATTTCCTCCTAATCCATTAAGAAGATCTGTTAGGATCAATTAAGTCTGGATCTATTAGGTTAGGATCTGTTAAGCACACGTGCCAGGAGAAGATTGTGGAACATCTCACTTCTACTGGGTAAATGCCCCTTGATACTAAAAGACACAATAAACATCAGGATTTTTCTTGGGATGCAAATACTTCAGCACTAGTCTGTTTATTTAATGAGAAAAGTTTCATATAGTTCTGGATGCAAATTGCACTCTTTCCTGCCTAGGCAGGGGGTCGGACTGAATGATCTGTTGAGATCCCTTCCAACCCTAGCATCTGTGAATCTCTAAGTCTGGATCTATTGAGTTAGCTGAGCATCTTCAGCTCCCATTGCCCCCACAGGGGAGTGAGGGTGTACATTACCTTACAGCAGTAGGCCACTGGGGCCTGCTACACTTCATAAGCTAAGTTCTAAACATCACTTACAGTGGGCCATAATTCAGCAATGCAATTTGGAACACACCTAAGTTAAACTGACCAATTTGGTGTGACAAAAAATTCATGGGACTGGGCTCATCACGGAAAACTATAAGCCTCCCTTAAGAAGGGAGGCCACTGAGGACACATCAACTAAATATGTGGGACAACAGGGGCGACCCATAGCAAGTGCACGCAGGTGCACATGCACTCCCTGCGCGTGGTGGTGCACCACCTGCAAAAAGGCACTGCCGACACTGTCAGTAGCACTTGCAGGTGGTTGCTGCTCATCACTCCACTGTTGGCAGTGCCAGGAGCATCTACAGGCAATCGCCCCTGGCTACTGCCAGCAGTGCCTCTAGGTGGTTGCTGACCCATGGTCAGCACTCACCACGTCCCCCCTCCTCCCATTGCCAACTGTGCCAATGGTGTCTGCGGGAACTCCCCTCTCACTGCTGCCAGGGTCTCACTGCCGTGCTCCTGCCACCGCCGGGGGCACATGCCATTCATGTGGACAGCAAAAAAGAAAACAGGAACAGGAGTGAGGTCATAAGTTAATAACAAGGGTTTCAGATGTGGACACCAAACAGAGCACACTGGCCAGCACCCACTGCCCCCTGAAGGAGTCCAGGGAGCCTGTGGATACCAACCAGTGAAACTGTCCAGAGATGTGAGCAAAGGAGTGCCTGGAAAGCAGCCCCACACTCACCAGAGCCAGGAGCAGGCTGACCGGGACTCGGTGGGCCCTGGGCAGGAAGTGCATAACAAAAAAGTTGCAGGGAGAAGCGCAGCCACAACCTCAGCAGGAGTTTCTGGACAATGTGGAAGAGGGGCTGCAACCTGGCACATCTGAGGTAGGCATGTGCCCGGTTCTACCTCTATGGGCAAAAGGGGCAGGTGTCAGAGGTGTCCATGAACTGGAAGTGAAATATCTCCCTACCCCAGGAAAGACAGGAAGTAGAATATAGTCACTGAAACTGATGGTCTGAAGGGAAACACTGATAGTAAAGTGAGAAAATACATTTTTTAAACCCCTAAAACAAATATTTTTGACCCAAACAAAAGTACTGTTTTGGTTGAAAGCTAAACATAAAAGAATGCATTAATGAAACCACTGCAGCCCCTTTAATGATTTCATTATTCTCCAGAATATAGTGATTGTGTTCTAAACATTTTTTACCCAATGACTACATACAAAGGACAAGGCCTCCTTCATTTCCATTTTAGACTACTTAACCAGGGCCTGAATTTCCAAACTGCTCAGCATCCACATCCAACCTAGGACATCCAAGACAAAGCACTAAGCACTTCAGAAAATCTGGCCCCAGTGGAAACTGCTGGGTGCTGTGGACTTTTGTAAACCGGGTTCACATCTAAGTGCCTGGAGGGGAGCAAAGTTTTGAAAATCTAGCTCCAATCATGGGAGCCAAGCCCTTGGAAATCTATCCCTGAGTAGCTAGGACAATCCGGCCCTATGGCTTCCAGCTGCTTTCACCACTCTGGAGTTACCCTTTGCTAACACCTTCATTCTTCACTTCCAGTTTCCAATAGAGCCACAATGAGCAGCAGCTGGGAAACTTGTTTTTCCAATGCCCGCTCCCCAACCAAGCTGAAACTCGAGCTGTGGCTACTGTCAGTGACTGATTGATTCCGGGTCGAATGTTCCTTTTGAAAGTCTTCTGGTTTTAAAAGCATTAAGGCTCTCTGGCTAATAAACCCAGGGATTTACTGAAGCGGCTTGAGGTCCCATTTTCTCTGGAACCCATTTCCATGGTATGAATCACCAAGTGGAATGAACTCAATTAGTTCAGACAGACGGCAGGAGATAAATCAGGGTCCCATTAGGAAACCCTGAGGTTAATTTATGGCCTTGAGCATCGTTGGCTGTCTCCCTTCTCTCCCACACGTGGAATTCACTTCAGAAACAGGGCAGGAATCAGGGCGGTGTCTCCATTATCTTTCTTTCCTAAGACAAGACGCATCATAAGTCTGTCTGCCAGATCACACAGCCCTTGCCTATAACAAGTGGATTGGATCTGCCAGCAGGGAGGAGCAGGATTTTGCACAGACAGATAAGGGAGTAATAAGCATGGAAAAACATAAGAGAAGACTGGATTTACTTTGTATTTACAGATTAGCAATAGATGCGAAAAACTACCAGTATTCCAAGAAAGCCAGACCCCCGCCTCCCCTCTTGTACAGGACATTTCCCTCACAGCACCTAAATCCAGAATTCACTGACATAACTGCTCTTCAAAGCCAAGCAAACAAGAACATCTGCCACAGGGCCCAAAGACACTCTTGTCACAGATGCTCCATTTTTATAGTAGTAATACTAAGCCATAACACCCTTGGCATACCTCAGTCTGTTGATAGTGTCCTACTGGTAGCAAAGAAGCACTATCAGTACTTGCATACTGCTCTCTGGACTCCTTAGCCTTCAGTTTGAAAAGAAAGAAGACAAGCCTATCAGGGATGGATCCTGTAAATCTTGTATGCCTGAAACTCCCACTGCACCCACAAGAGCTTGGGGTATGTGGTGTTAAGTCACCATACAAAAAACCAACAGGATAAGCATTACTTAAATCCTAAAACCAGAATTGTCCACAGTTGGGCCTAGGTGCCTAGAACAGTGATTCTCAACCAGGTTGCCTTGAGATCTTTTCAGGGGGGATACACAGTATTCACAGAATCATAGATGTAGGGTCAGAAGAGACCTAAGTAGATCATCAAGTCTGATCCCCTGCCCTGGGCAGGAAAGAATACTGGGCTCATATGACATATGACAATTACTCTAATACTAGGTAATTTTCAAGCCTCCTCTTAAAGACCCCCACGGAAGGAGCCAGCACCACTTCCCTTGGAAGTTGGTTCCAGATCCTAGCCGCCCTGACTGTGAAATAGTGTATTTTAATGTCTAGCCTGAACCTACTTTCAAACAACTTATGGCCATTATTCCTAGTTACTCCTGGTAGTGCTCGGGGAACAGGGTCTCTCCCATTCCCCACTGGTCCCCCTTGGTAAGTTTGTAAATGGCCACCAGGTTCCCTCTCAGCCTTCTCCTGTGAAGGCTGAACAGGTTCAGGTCCCGTAGCCTCTCCTCATAGGGTCTGCTCTGCTGTCCCTGTCTCACGCGAGTGGCCCTCCTCTGGACCCTCTCGATGCTATCCACATCCCTCCTGAAGTGCGGTGCCCAGAACTGGATGCGGTACTCCAACTGCAGCCTGACCAAAGTCATATAGAGGGGGAGGATCACCTCCTTGACCCTGCTTGTGATGCATCTGTGGATGCATGACAAGTTGTGGTTGGCCTTACTGACCGTGTCCTCACATTGGTGGCCCATGTTCATTTTGGAATCGATAATGACCAGGAGATAATTGTGGGGATAACCGTACAGGAACCCGAGGCCTGCCTGGATGCACCAGCTCCGTAGCCACCGGTTAACCTCGCCGATGCAGGCCTTGTGTCGCCGTCCACATCTACTTACCAGGAGAATAGAGGAGAATACCACCTGTGCCCCTGTCTCCTTGAGCTTGGCCCTCAAGGCCTCAAAGCCCTTCATGATGCAGTCTGGGTTGCCTCTGGCTGTGTCATTTGTTCTCACGTGGATAAGGACCATGGGGTACTGGTCCAAGGGTCGAATGTAGGCTGGGATCCTCTCTGTGATATCTTGAATCTGAGCCCCGGCCATGTAGCAGACCTTGCGTGCCATGGGGACCCTCCATTCCCCTTAGGATGGAATCTCCGATGACAAGGCCTTGGTGTTTCTTCCTCCTAGTGCTCCCTCTCTGCACCATCTGGGTCATGCGTGGAGTGGCACCGTCCCCGCTGGAGGCATCCCCTTCATCCTTCTCCTCCAGGGCTGCCAGGGCCTTGTATCTCTTCCTGAGTTGTACCTGGGGAGCCTCCACCACGCTAGCCCAAGCAGCCCTGGTTCTGGTGGGTACTGTCCGCCACACCTCTGTTGTGTACCTCTCCTGGGGGGTCTGTACACTGGCCATCTGGTCCTGCAGTGAATGGAAATAGGTGTCAATCTCGTCTTCTGCAGCCCTGATCCCCCGCAGCCTCCTCACCTCAGCCTGGAGCTCCCTCACCTGTTCCTCCAGGGCCCTAAGCTGGGCAGAGGAGGGACAGGCAAGGGAACCACCAGACCCCTCCCCTACCACCAGCTGCTGGGTCCCCTCCAGCCCACCACCACAGACAGGGGGGCAAGGGGACACTGACTCCGCCATGGCCTCCGTCTGGGTGGAGGCCGCAGAGGAGCCCAGGGCAGGTGGCACCACCTAGCAGCTGCGCTCCACGTCTGTACCATGTCTACGGAGCTGAGTATTAGCATGGTTAGATGTGCAAACACCTACACATGACTTATAAGATAAAACCAGAGATTTCAAATAAGAATCCATAGTGTGACAAAGATTCTGATCTATTGTGGGCTTTTGGGATTCTTTGCAAAAGAAGAATTGCTCTACTACGGGGCAGACAGAGGCGGAGGGCTGCTTACTGAGTTTTGGCAAGCCATTGAGGGCTACCTGACAGGTAGCCAGGGGCAGATAAATATTATTTTTTAAAATTTTTTAGGGGCTGAGTGAGCCAGATAGAATGGCCTGGCAGGCCACATCTGGCCCACAAGCTGCATTTTGCCCATCCCTGCCCTACTAGTTTTCCATAGTCAAAAAGCAAGTGAAAGCTAAGAACAGCATTTTTGAGGGGTGCCTGGAATTTGAAAAGTTTGAGAACCACTAGCCCAGGAAAATTCAGCCTTTATTTAGGTGCCTAAATGGGACCTAAGCTCTTTTAAAATTCCAAGCACATCTGTGGGTGCTGTCCAATTGCAAATTTGCCCCTAAGCCCTCCTGAAAATTTAGCCTAACAAAAAAGAGCTTGCTAGAAAACAGAATTTCCATCTGCAAAGGAAATCATTGTTGACCTTTGTTTTCACCATGAATCACAAAATCATGGAAAGGTAGAGCCAGAAGGGACTTCCAGAGGTCATCTAGTCCAACACCCTACTTCAACCATCCCATACAAGTCCTTTTCTAACCTATTCCTAAAACTACCCAGTCAACCCTGTCAGACAACTACAAGGCATATTGCCCAAAGACACCTGATAAAAAATTGAAATACTGGCTTGTTTTTTACCAAATGAAAGGTTTAAAAAGTTTCTATTGGGAAATGTTGAAATGAAGGAGTTTGAAATTTTTAATTAAAACAAAGCAGATATTTATTTTTACTAAAATAAAATGTATTTAAGGCAAAAGGTTTAATTTTGAATTCATGTTTCAACATATAATACAGTACAAATGACATTTGATATTAAAATATTAAGTTGAAACCCAGAAGTTTTGGTCTTCAGGAAACTGAGAAGTTTTATCCAAACTGATGTTTTCCTTCAGAAGAAAACCGCAATTTTTTTGTCAGAAAATTTTCGAGCCATTTGCACAAGGCTTAACTCTGACATTTGTGGTCTATATTTAATAGATCTTCAATGACTTGGTGGTATTGTCAGCAATTACTCAATGTGTGCTGCAGCCCCCCTTTTGTGGCTGTTCCTCAAATGGTATGTGTTATACCTACAGCTAGACAGCCAAGATGTTTTAACTCAAGTTGTAGGAGTTCCAGTTCTGGAGGGCTATGATTCAGTGCTTGCTTCACTGGCCAAGATGGAAACTCCCTTTCTGCACAGGAGTGAATTATAACCTAAGAGAAGAAACCCCAAAATGTTAATAGACTTTCTTCAGAGAAGCCACCTCATAGCAATAAACAACTTCGTATCTGTTTGGTTTGTTTGCCATTTGTAAAATATATAAATAAATGGTGCTTTTAAAGCAGTAGCACTTCAAAGAATCCAATTACAGGGACATTAGTTGGTTCCCCTCCTTGGTACTGACTCAGGAATAACCTCATATTGCAAGTTTGAAACTTGTCAGGAAACTGACCCTAAGGCAATCTGGGGGATGAAGTCCCTTATGTGAAGCAAAGAACGAAATGTTCTTCATGCTGAAGCTGTCAAGACAGTTTCTGAGCTGCAGTTCTCTTGAGATAAACCCATATCATCAGAACTTCAGCATTTCCTTTGCTATCTATAATCAAGTAATTGATACAACTGTTTCTCAGTACCATACCCTTATATCTCAGTGGACTACACTGCCTGCAAAGGTGGGTGGCCAGTTTGTGTCTGGCTCAATGCAGAACATTAAAGATCAGACAAACACCCGATTCACCTTTTAAGACATGTTCTGTTTTGTTCCTTTGCCCTTTTGCACCTGCCTAGCGGATCTTGCAAGGAAAGGAATGCAGATGAGTGCACAGGAGCACAGGTGTGTGTGGGTGATCATTGTAACAGGTGCGTTGGTGCATGGATGTGAGATTTTTAGTGTAGCAGGGCACCAAGGTGCCTGCTACTTGGAGAGCCAGGATAACCACCCAGGGCAACCAAAGAGCACTAAGGACTCACACCTGCCTGGTCAGCTGACCGGAAGGGGCAGGGCCTGGTTCCTATATAACTCCCGGGCTGAGGCCAGGCAGGCAGTTCCCTGCTGCCAGCCAAAGGGGTAGGAACTCTGCCAGAGCAAGAAAGGTGAAGAGGCCAAAATGCATGAGCAGTTGGTACGGATAAAGGATGGAGTGGTGTTGTAACCGATTGGCAGAAGTTTCTGTTATAGCCTAGGGGCTTGAGTTTACTGCTGCTGTCCTCATTGCTGTTGCTCTACCCGGTTGGCTTGTTGGTTCCTTCGCTGTCACTATCCACTTCCCCTCGAGGGGGATCTTTGAAAAGCCTGTGCCAACTGTCCCTCTGCCAGGTGGTGTTGACCACCTCCTCTCATACAGGTTTTCTGCTCACTCAGTACCATTTTAATGCAGTCTGCTACCTCAATTTCTGTGTGCCTGTACATCAGGAGGTTCCTGGACTTCCAGAGGGCGCTCCTGATGCAAGACATAAAATGATCAAAACAGGCTGTCAGTGTCCTCTGGTGTCTAGTCCGGTGCCCACACAGCACCGCCTCTCTCATCATCAGCCTGACCCCTGGTACCTCTTGTGGAGGCAGTTTACTTTTTTCCACACTCCCTTGTGCATGAGGAGAGCCATAGGAGGTGGTTGATGGTCTCTGTTGTGCCTTGGCATATTTCCCTGGGGCAGCTGAGTTGACCTCTCTGCCCCGTCTGTGTCTCCGGGCCCTCACTGAGCGTATGCGATGGGCTATTAGC
>NW_017728943.1:1649100-1660477 GCF_001723895.1 Crocodylus porosus | reverse complement strand
CTGGGCTCATCACGGAAAACTATAAGCCTCCCTTAAGAAGGGAGGCCACTGAGGACACATCAGCTAAATATGTGGGACAACAGGGGCGACCCATAGCAAGTGCACGCAGGTGCACATGCACTCCCTGCGCGTGGTGGTGCACCACCTGCAAAAAGGCACTGCCGACACTGTCAGTAGCACTTGCAGGTGGTTGCTGCTCATCACTCCACTGTTGGCAGTGCCAGGAGCATCTACAGGCAATCGCCCCTGGCTACTGCCAGCAGTGCCTCTAGGTGGTTGCTGACCCATGGTCAGCACTCACCACGTCCCCCCTCCTCCCATTGCCAACTGTGCCAATGGTGTCTGCGGGAACTCCCCTCTCACTGCTGCCAGGGTCTCACTGCCGTGCTCCTGCCACCGCCGGGGGCACATGCCATTCATGTGGACAGCAAAAAAGAAAACAGGAACAGGAGTGAGGTCATAAGTTAATAACAAGGGTTTCAGATGTGGACACCAAACAGAGCACACTGGCCAGCACCCACTGCCCCCTGAAGGAGTCCAGGGAGCCTGTGGATACCAACCAGTGAAACTGTCCAGAGATGTGAGCAAAGGAGTGCCTGGAAAGCAGCCCCACACTCACCAGAGCCAGGAGCAGGCTGACCGGGACTCGGTGGGCCCTGGGCAGGAAGTGCATAACAAAAAAGTTGCAGGGAGAAGCGCAGCCACAACCTCAGCAGGAGTTTCTGGACAATGTGGAAGAGGGGCTGCAACCTGGCACATCTGAGGTAGGCATGTGCCCGGTTCTACCTCTATGGGCAAAAGGGGCAGGTGTCAGAGGTGTCCATGAACTGGAAGTGAAATATCTCCCTACCCCAGGAAAGACAGGAAGTAGAATATAGTCACTGAAACTGATGGTCTGAAGGGAAACACTGATAGTAAAGTGAGAAAATACATTTTTTAAACCCCTAAAACAAATATTTTTGACCCAAACAAAAGTACTGTTTTGGTTGAAAGCTAAACATAAAAGAATGCATTAATGAAACCACTGCAGCCCCTTTAATGATTTCATTATTCTCCAGAATATAGTGATTGTGTTCTAAACATTTTTTACCCAATGACTACATACAAAGGACAAGGCCTCCTTCATTTCCATTTTAGACTACTTAACCAGGGCCTGAATTTCCAAACTGCTCAGCATCCACATCCAACCTAGGACATCCAAGACAAAGCACTAAGCACTTCAGAAAATCTGGCCCCAGTGGAAACTGCTGGGTGCTGTGGACTTTTGTAAACCGGGTTCACATCTAAGTGCCTGGAGGGGAGCAAAGTTTTGAAAATCTAGCTCCAATCATGGGAGCCAAGCCCTTGGAAATCTATCCCTGAGTAGCTAGGACAATCCAGCCCTATGGCTTCCAGCTGCTTTCACCACTCTGGAGTTACCCTTTGCTAACACCTTCATTCTTCACTTCCAGTTTCCAATAGAGCCACAATGAGCAGCAGCTGGGAAACTTGTTTTTCCAATGCCCGCTCCCCAACCAAGCTGAAACTCGAGCTGTGGCTACTGTCAGTGACTGATTGATTCCGGGTCGAATGTTCCTTTTGAAAGTCTTCTGGTTTTAAAAGCATTAAGGCTCTCTGGCTAATAAACCCAGGGATTTACTGAAGCGGCTTGAGGTCCCATTTTCTCTGGAACCCATTTCCATGGTATGAATCACCAAGTGGAATGAACTCAATTAGTTCAGACAGACGGCAGGAGATAAATCAGGGTCCCATTAGGAAACCCTGAGGTTAATTTATGGCCTTGAGCATCGTTGGCTGTCTCCCTTCTCTCCCACACGTGGAATTCACTTCAGAAACAGGGCAGGAATCAGGGCGGTGTCTCCATTATCTTTCTTTCCTAAGACAAGACGCATCATAAGTCTGTCTGCCAGATCACACAGCCCTTGCCTATAACAAGTGGATTGGATCTGCCAGCAGGGAGGAGCAGGATTTTGCACAGACAGATAAGGGAGTAATAAGCATGGAAAAACATAAGAGAAGACTGGATTTACTTTGTATTTACAGATTAGCAATAGATGCGAAAAACTACCAGTATTCCAAGAAAGCCAGACCCCCGCCTCCCCTCTTGTACAGGACATTTCCCTCACAGCACCTAAATCCAGAATTCACTGACATAACTGCTCTTCAAAGCCAAGCAAACAAGAACATCTGCCACAGGGCCCAAAGACACTCTTGTCACAGATGCTCCATTTTTATAGTAGTAATACTAAGCCATAACACCCTTGGCATACCTCAGTCTGTTGATAGTGTCCTACTGGTAGCAAAGAAGCACTATCAGTACTTGCATACTGCTCTCTGGACTCCTTAGCCTTCAGTTTGAAAAGAAAGAAGACAAGCCTATCAGGGATGGATCCTGTAAATCTTGTATGCCTGAAACTCCCACTGCACCCACAAGAGCTTGGGGTATGTGGTGTTAAGTCACCATACAAAAAACCAACAGGATAAGCATTACTTAAATCCTAAAACCAGAATTGTCCACAGTTGGGCCTAGGTGCCTAGAACAGTGATTCTCAACCAGGTTGCCTTGAGATCTTTTCAGGGGGGATACACAGTATTCACAGAATCATAGATGTAGGGTCAGAAGAGACCTAAGTAGATCATCAAGTCTGATCCCCTGCCCTGGGCAGGAAAGAATACTGGGCTCATATGACATATGACAATTACTCTAATACTAGGTAATTTTCAAGCCTCCTCTTAAAGACCCCCACGGAAGGAGCCAGCACCACTTCCCTTGGAAGTTGGTTCCAGATCCTAGCCGCCCTGACTGTGAAATAGTGTATTTTAATGTCTAGCCTGAACCTACTTTCAAACAACTTATGGCCATTATTCCTAGTTACTCCTGGTAGTGCTCGGGGAACAGGGTCTCTCCCATTCCCCACTGGTCCCCCTTGGTAAGTTTGTAAATGGCCACCAGGTTCCCTCTCAGCCTTCTCCTGTGAAGGCTGAACAGGTTCAGGTCCCGTAGCCTCTCCTCATAGGGTCTGCTCTGCTGTCCCTGTCTCACGCGAGTGGCCCTCCTCTGGACCCTCTCGATGCTATCCACATCCCTCCTGAAGTGCGGTGCCCAGAACTGGATGCGGTACTCCAACTGCAGCCTGACCAAAGTCATATAGAGGGGGAGGATCACCTCCTTGACCCTGCTTGTGATGCATCTGTGGATGCATGACAAGTTGTGGTTGGCCTTACTGACCGTGTCCTCACATTGGTGGCCCATGTTCATTTTGGAATCGATAATGACCAGGAGATAATTGTGGGGATAACCGTACAGGAACCCGAGGCCTGCCTGGATGCACCAGCTCCGTAGCCACCGGTTAACCTCGCCGATGCAGGCCTTGTGTCGCCGTCCACATCTACTTACCAGGAGAATAGAGGAGAATACCACCTGTGCCCCTGTCTCCTTGAGCTTGGCCCTCAAGGCCTCAAAGCCCTTCATGATGCAGTCTGGGTTGCCTCTGGCTGTGTCATTTGTTCTCACGTGGATAAGGACCATGGGGTACTGGTCCAAGGGTCGAATGTAGGCTGGGATCCTCTCTGTGATATCTTGAATCTGAGCCCCGGCCATGTAGCAGACCTTGCGTGCCATGGGGACCCTCCATTCCCCTTAGGATGGAATCTCCGATGACAAGGCCTTGGTGTTTCTTCCTCCTAGTGCTCCCTCTCTGCACCATCTGGGTCATGCGTGGAGTGGCACCGTCCCCGCTGGAGGCATCCCCTTCATCCTTCTCCTCCAGGGCTGCCAGGGCCTTGTATCTCTTCCTGAGTTGTACCTGGGGAGCCTCCACCACGCTAGCCCAAGCAGCCCTGGTTCTGGTGGGTACTGTCCGCCACACCTCTGTTGTGTACCTCTCCTGGGGGGTCTGTACACTGGCCATCTGGTCCTGCAGTGAATGGAAATAGGTGTCAATCTCGTCTTCTGCAGCCCTGATCCCCCGCAGCCTCCTCACCTCAGCCTGGAGCTCCCTCACCTGTTCCTCCAGGGCCCTAAGCTGGGCAGAGGAGGGACAGGCAAGGGAACCACCAGACCCCTCCCCTACCACCAGCTGCTGGGTCCCCTCCAGCCCACCACCACAGACAGGGGGGCAAGGGGACACTGACTCCGCCATGGCCTCCGTCTGGGTGGAGGCCGCAGAGGAGCCCAGGGCAGGTGGCACCACCTAGCAGCTGCGCTCCACGTCTGTACCATGTCTACGGAGCTGAGTATTAGCATGGTTAGATGTGCAAACACCTACACATGACTTATAAGATAAAACCAGAGATTTCAAATAAGAATCCATAGTGTGACAAAGATTCTGATCTATTGTGGGCTTTTGGGATTCTTTGCAAAAGAAGAATTGCTCTACTACGGGGCAGACAGAGGCGGAGGGCTGCTTACTGAGTTTTGGCAAGCCATTGAGGGCTACCTGACAGGTAGCCAGGGGCAGATAAATATTATTTTTTAAAATTTTTTAGGGGCTGAGTGAGCCAGATAGAATGGCCTGGCAGGCCACATCTGGCCCACAAGCTGCATTTTGCCCATCCCTGCCCTACTAGTTTTCCATAGTCAAAAAGCAAGTGAAAGCTAAGAACAGCATTTTTGAGGGGTGCCTGGAATTTGAAAAGTTTGAGAACCACTAGCCCAGGAAAATTCAGCCTTTATTTAGGTGCCTAAATGGGACCTAAGCTCTTTTAAAATTCCAAGCACATCTGTGGGTGCTGTCCAATTGCAAATTTGCCCCTAAGCCCTCCTGAAAATTTAGCCTAACAAAAAAGAGCTTGCTAGAAAACAGAATTTCCATCTGCAAAGGAAATCATTGTTGACCTTTGTTTTCACCATGAATCACAAAATCATGGAAAGGTAGAGCCAGAAGGGACTTCCAGAGGTCATCTAGTCCAACACCCTACTTCAACCATCCCATACAAGTCCTTTTCTAACCTATTCCTAAAACTACCCAGTCAACCCTGTCAGACAACTACAAGGCATATTGCCCAAAGACACCTGATAAAAAATTGAAATACTGGCTTGTTTTTTACCAAATGAAAGGTTTAAAAAGTTTCTATTGGGAAATGTTGAAATGAAGGAGTTTGAAATTTTTAATTAAAACAAAGCAGATATTTATTTTTACTAAAATAAAATGTATTTAAGGCAAAAGGTTTAATTTTGAATTCATGTTTCAACATATAATACAGTACAAATGACATTTGATATTAAAATATTAAGTTGAAACCCAGAAGTTTTGGTCTTCAGGAAACTGAGAAGTTTTATCCAAACTGATGTTTTCCTTCAGAAGAAAACCGCAATTTTTTTGTCAGAAAATTTTCGAGCCATTTGCACAAGGCTTAACTCTGACATTTGTGGTCTATATTTAATAGATCTTCAATGACTTGGTGGTATTGTCAGCAATTACTCAATGTGTGCTGCAGCCCCCCTTTTGTGGCTGTTCCTCAAATGGTATGTGTTATACCTACAGCTAGACAGCCAAGATGTTTTAACTCAAGTTGTAGGAGTTCCAGTTCTGGAGGGCTATGATTCAGTGCTTGCTTCACTGGCCAAGATGGAAACTCCCTTTCTGCACAGGAGTGAATTATAACCTAAGAGAAGAAACCCCAAAATGTTAATAGACTTTCTTCAGAGAAGCCACCTCATAGCAATAAACAACTTCGTATCTGTTTGGTTTGTTTGCCATTTGTAAAATATATAAATAAATGGTGCTTTTAAAGCAGTAGCACTTCAAAGAATCCAATTACAGGGACATTAGTTGGTTCCCCTCCTTGGTACTGACTCAGGAATAACCTCATATTGCAAGTTTGAAACTTGTCAGGAAACTGACCCTAAGGCAATCTGGGGGATGAAGTCCCTTATGTGAAGCAAAGAACGAAATGTTCTTCATGCTGAAGCTGTCAAGACAGTTTCTGAGCTGCAGTTCTCTTGAGATAAACCCATATCATCAGAACTTCAGCATTTCCTTTGCTATCTATAATCAAGTAATTGATACAACTGTTTCTCAGTACCATACCCTTATATCTCAGTGGACTACACTGCCTGCAAAGGTGGGTGGCCAGTTTGTGTCTGGCTCAATGCAGAACATTAAAGATCAGACAAACACCCGATTCACCTTTTAAGACATGTTCTGTTTTGTTCCTTTGCCCTTTTGCACCTGCCTAGCGGATCTTGCAAGGAAAGGAATGCAGATGAGTGCACAGGAGCACAGGTGTGTGTGGGTGATCATTGTAACAGGTGCGTTGGTGCATGGATGTGAGATTTTTAGTGTAGCAGGGCACCAAGGTGCCTGCTACTTGGAGAGCCAGGATAACCACCCAGGGCAACCAAAGAGCACTAAGGACTCACACCTGCCTGGTCAGCTGACCGGAAGGGGCAGGGCCTGGTTCCTATATAACTCCCGGGCTGAGGCCAGGCAGGCAGTTCCCTGCTGCCAGCCAAAGGGGTAGGAACTCTGCCAGAGCAAGAAAGGTGAAGAGGCCAAAATGCATGAGCAGTTGGTACGGATAAAGGATGGAGTGGTGTTGTAACCGATTGGCAGAAGTTTCTGTTATAGCCTAGGGGCTTGAGTTTACTGCTGCTGTCCTCATTGCTGTTGCTCTACCCGGTTGGCTTGTTGGTTCCTTCGCTGTCACTATCCACTTCCCCTCGAGGGGGATCTTTGAAAAGCCTGTGCCAACTGTCCCTCTGCCAGGTGGTGTTGACCACCTCCTCTCATACAGGTTTTCTGCTCACTCAGTACCATTTTAATGCAGTCTGCTACCTCAATTTCTGTGTGCCTGTACATCAGGAGGTTCCTGGACTTCCAGAGGGCGCTCCTGATGCAAGACATAAAATGATCAAAACAGGCTGTCAGTGTCCTCTGGTGTCTAGTCCGGTGCCCACACAGCACCGCCTCTCTCATCATCAGCCTGACCCCTGGTACCTCTTGTGGAGGCAGTTTACTTTTTTCCACACTCCCTTGTGCATGAGGAGAGCCATAGGAGGTGGTTGATGGTCTCTGTTGTGCCTTGGCATATTTCCCTGGGGCAGCTGAGTTGACCTCTCTGCCCCGTCTGTGTCTCCGGGCCCTCACTGAGCGTATGCGATGGGCTATTAGCCAGTTCAGGGAGACAAAGGTCAGAAAACGTAGGGGAGGGGAGAAAAGGTGGGGGGAAAGAAGAATATAAGAGGTCAGGTCAGGCAGTGAATCAGATGTTAGGCAGGTTGTAATGTGTCATAAAACCATTGTCTATATTGAGTCCATGATTCTTTGTATCCAGTAGATTTATGAAGTGAAGTTTATAGACTTGTCTACAGAAGGGGTTTTGTAAGTTCCCTTTGAGGCTAAGAACTGAGAGATGGGAGAAGGCGTGATTGTCCTGTGAGGACTGTGCCCCCACAGCTAGTTAGGTATTTTTGTCTTTGATAGATTTTTGGTGTGCATTCATTCTGGTGCACAGTTATTGTTCGGTTTCCAGGGCATTTTGGTGCGCTGGATGAGATGTATAACATTTCTGGAGGTGCAGCTGTAAGATCCAGGAAGGGTAATGGTTCTGTTGTGTGGGGTGTAGTTATAGTGGGGGTGGTGGAGATGTGTTGGAAGGTTTTGCATTTCTTGTCCTGGCATGGTCTAGATCCATTCAGTGTGGTTTGGTTCAAAGGGAGTTTGCTTCTGGTGATGAGGTTAGCAAGGTTTGGTGCTTGTTTAAAGGCTAGGATGGGTGGTTCTGGAAAGATGTCTCTAAGAGAGGGGTCTTCTAGTATGGGTTGTAATTGTTTGAGGATTTTCTGTGTAGGTTCCAGGGAAGATGATATGTCATAAGGGTCATTTGAATTCCAACATGCACAGATCGGGAAATGAAAGACTTCCTGCTTCTTTTCCAGCTGGGAAAGATCTTTCCCCATATTTCTTCACTTTTCTCTCAGGTCATGACTGGAAGGTACAAGTTAATGACAAATAAAGCATAAAATTGAACTCTCGCTGAACCTCATAGGTTCAGATGAGGTCTGGATGAAAGTCTGATCTGAGGATTGGAACAATTTCTACATTGACTCAGCCCATCCCTTCTTCACCATGTGCTCTCCTGCTTCTTGTCTTGAACACCCAGGTTAATTCTTCTGTCTGGAAAACCCAACCTTAACTATGTGACTATTACATGTCCACATTTTCTAAAACCCTTTCAACTTCCCTACCTTTGCCAGATTTCATTCAACCAGTCAGCCCTTGTGGGGTTCTAACAATAATCTCCTTGGGGGCATCTCCAGTCAGTGCTTCCCATCAGACACATTACAGTGGAAGAGTCAAAAGTAGCTGCCACAGTCTATACAGATCCTACAGCTCAAAGTCCTCAGTGGAGGCCTTATAAGGAGAGGCAAAATAGTAATAATGTGTGGAAGGGAGAACTAAAGGAAGTGTAATTGCCCCAAGGACTAAGGATCTAACTCCATAGAATAAACGGAAAGGGGGAGGAAAGAAACAAAAGGATTCAGATGGAAAGAGAAGGAAGGCAAACCTCCTTCTCTGCTGACACCTTCCTTATTACTGTATTGCTGTAGCACCTAGGAACACCTATCATGGAGCTGGATGTTGTAGTGCTGGGCACTGCACACACTGAAATAAAAAGTATTGTCTGCCTTAAAGAGTTTACCTCTTTCCTTCCTGCTCTCCCCCCTTACTCACTTCCTTCTCTTCCTCCATCCCTTCCTACAAGGATCTCTTCCCTCAGGTCTTTAAATGTTCCAGTGATTTTTAGAGTTCTCAGGCTGCTTAGCTTCTAAGTTACACTTTTGGTGGAGCAAGTTAACCCCATGCCCCCAGCCTCAGGGTACCAAGTGATGACTGAGTGTCATGTTCAGAAGTCTTCAAGGAGACAGTTTTATAGGAGTGTGAGCTTCCTAGCATAGCTAAAGAAAGACCCATTTAGGCTTAGGCTTCTCAGATGAGGCAATCAATATGAAGGCCAACTTGATGCCAAATGTGGTGACATTTTTGGGACAGGGACACTTGGCTGGCCTGAGATCCATCAGCTTCCCAAATGCTGCATAGGAGCTCATGGCAGAAGATCTGAGTCACTGGGACTCTGTCACATAGTGGGAGGGCGATATCCTTGACTCAAGAGATTTGGATCTGGAGCTGAGTTTCTATATTGGGTGTTTGCCCAGTGCCCTTCACCACAGCATCTGGGCACCTCACACCCATAATGAATTTATCTTTCCTGCACTCCCATGAGGAGGACCAGTGTCATTATCTCCCCTTTACACATAGGAACTGAGGCGCAGAGGCAGTGTGCCTCAGATCCCAAAAAAGGACTTAGGCACTTAAAATGTGGGTGAGGAGGAATTTGGATGCTTGTGTCCAAAACAGCAATTCTAAAACCACCCCCCTCAGCTGCCTCCTAACCCTGGAGGCACCCAGCACCCTAAACACCTCAGCTTTTAACCTTACATGTCCCCAAGTGCCTGAAGTTCTACTCTGGCACCCAGCAGTGTATTTGAGGAGGGGCAACTGGGGCAGCGATCCCGGGTACAGCCTTTATGGTGGTGGCTGCTTTTGCACCTCTCCACAGTGACAGCTGATGCCAGTGCTGCCACATGCATCAGCAGCTTCCCCAGGAGCAGACTTGCCCCTCCTGCATCTCTACTGCCACATGCCCAGGAACCCTTCAGTGCTGGCAGAGCTCAGCACCAGAAACAAGGTGTTTCTCTGCTTATCTCCCCTCGGGGGCACACTCTATAAGGAGTCCTCAGGGCAGACCTACAGGATTCAGGGAATGCAGTGGTGGCCTTTTCTCCTTAAGTATCACCAGAGAGAAAGGTGTCCACCCCTTATACAATAGTCTAGTGCAGTGGTTCTCAACTGGGGGTCTGTAGCCCCCTGGGAGGCTGTGAGCAAGTTTCAGGGGGTCTGCCTGGCCTGGCACAGAGAGGAGCCACTTCAGCCCCCTGCGGCTGAAGCGAGTCCAGAGGAAGGGGCAGTGGTGGGCCCATCCCACATGGTCCCACAGCCTCTGTCTTGTGGGCAGCACTGTGGATGCATGGGTGAGGCTCTGCGCTGCCGCTGCTCAGGTAAGTGGTACCCCAGGGCTCCCCACTGCCAAGCCACACTCACTGCACCTGGGGCCGTGCAGGCAGGCTGGGGAGCCAGGGCAAGCTGTGGCATTTTTATAGCATGCTGGGGCGGGCCTCAGGAAGAAAAATGTTGAGAACCCTTGGGCTAGAGGACAGAAGTTGCACAAGGATGAGAGACATCCAAGAAAGTAGAGACCAACTCAGCATCTCTTCTTCAGGCAACATCATGGCTGAAGAGGCAGAACAGCATGTACAGGAGAGATGGGTCACTGCCGATAAGTCATATCAGTAGATGAAATTCATTACCGCACTGGGTGATCCTATAAAACTGGCAGGAATAACAGCCAGAGCTATGATATAGAACAGATGATTCCATTTCAGAAGTGTAACAGAGTGTACCTTTGGGCAGGTCAACACAGAGATTAAGTTAATTGTGAAAAGACCTTTGGAAGCTAAATGCTTCAGACAGCACGAGGCAAAGAGGCAACCATTAATCTCCCCATGCTTCTGCTTCCACAAATCAATCTGGCTCATGCTAGGGGCAGGGCCAGATTAACCCTTTAGGGGCCTCTAGGCAAACAAACTCCTGGGCCTCTACTTCTTTTCACTCATAATTATATTATGTAAAATAAGCACAACTGGGCCTCTTCTTCACTTAAGGCACTAGGCATGTTTGCTTAGTTTGCCTATGCATTAATCCAGGCCTGGTTAGGGGAGTGCAAAAGACTGTTCACTGGCAATGGGGTGGATTTCCATTCACTTTGCACTGCTGGGATTAAGTGTACAAGGTCCTGGGAAGCTGAGAAGCAGCCCCTTGGGATGAATGCATAGAAGATGGGAGAGGACCTAATGCTCAACAGGACATTTCCAGCACTAACAGAAGTAACATTTGTCATATGATCAGCCTCCTAAAAGTGCTTTGCAGCCATGCCCTGACACAAGTGCATGGCTGCAGAGCACTTTAAAAGTATCTGAGTTTGCAACAAATTAACCCTCATCTAATGAGTGTTCCGATGAAGGTGCTTCAAAGTGGAGTGTCTTCATGAGAGAGCTCCAGGCTGGGGTTTGCCCAGCCAACATGGGGGGGATGGGTTGGAGCCCCCTGTCTTGCTTTCCCCCCCAACCCCCTTCACCTTCAGCTCAGGCTGGGCAAACCCCAGCCCAGAGCTCCCTCCCCTCCCTTCTCCCCCCTCCCATCCTGCAGACAACACTGAAGGCGGTGGGGGGGAGGGCAGGGCTAGGAGAGAGAGGCAGCAGGCAGGCAGGCCTCTGCTGATTGGCTCCGAAGTAGAGCTTGATCCCAACCCCCAC
>NW_017728943.1:1614065-1648732 GCF_001723895.1 Crocodylus porosus | reverse complement strand
TCCTGGTGGTCACCCCTGATAAACTTATAGGTGGCCATCAGATCACCCCTGAGCCTGCGCTTTTCCAGGCTAAAGAGCCCCATGGCTCTCAGCCCATGGTCGTAAGGTCTGTTTTCCTGACTTCTGATGATGCGCGTGGCTCTTCTCTGGACTCTCTCAAGCTTCTCCACATCCTTTTTGAATTGTGGGACCCAAAACTGGATGCAGTACTCCAGCTGCGGTCTCACCAAGGCAGAGTACAAGGGGAGAGTGATGTCCTGGGATTTGCTTGAGAAGCATCTATAGATGCTTCTGTGAAGTGCCATGAGTTACAGTGGGGAGCTGCATGTCTATCAATGCATGTGCACAAATCTTTCTGTGTCTGTTAAAAGGCTTGCATCCAATGCTATATGCACAGGGTAGTCTCTCTACCTCTCACTGGATGCATCTACATGTGCATTTACTGCACAGTAACTTACTATACAGTAAGCAGTTTTTAGGCCAGGATCTACAAGTGCAGACATTAAAGCACAGTAATGTTAAATTTAGTCCCAAATCAGTCCACACACACAGTGTTACTGATCAGTAAGGTGTCTACAACATGTTCATTACCATGCATTACTGTGCAGGTATCAGATTTATGCCCTGGTCAGCTTAAGTTGCCATATTTATTGCTCAGTAAAGATGTGCACATGCAGACATGTGCCCTTATTGTGCAGTAATTTTCAGTTACTGTGCAGTAACCTAAATTACTGTGCAGTGAATGTGCACGTGTAGATGCACCCACTATAGAGAAAGATGCATATCACACACCTCTCACCCATTCCAGTCCATTTATAGAGTCAAAGACAGTCCTTTCCAAAAAGGAAGCTATGTAACATTATCCTCATCAAGGAAACCAAGGCATAGAGAAATGAGGCAATTTGATCAAGGTCACACAGCCAAGGTGATGGCAGAGCTGGGACAACACTTTGAGCATCCCAATTGTTCCTTGTTCTGTGCACTAGGCCCTACTACCTAGGGGTAGCAAGTGAACAAGCACAACAGAAGCAAGGAAGTGAGGGAGAAATGAATCTGGTGAGAGAGGGGAAAGGGTTATCTAGCTGGATGTGCAGGAAATGCAGCCTTGTCATGCTGAATCTGCCTCCACAGAGGGATGCATGTTTTTTGGAGGGGAGATTCAGGGTAACTCAGAGTAAACCACAGGGAGAGAGTCAGGTAATTGTTATTACTATAACTATTGACAGTAGAGTCTAGTGCTTAGAGAAAGGTATGAGGCAGGGGAGTGTATATGTAAGCACAGAAAATTAGGATATTGAAGTTTGTTTCCCTTAGAAAGAGAAATTGATGGCAGAGTCCAGTGCCTGATGTAGTCCCATTTAGTTGCACAGAATATACAAAAGCCTGTTTCCCTAGATGCATCAGGACTCAATTAACAGGAGTCTCATCCTTTGCTCACAGCTCTAAATCCTCAGCCCTAAAGCACTTCCTTACAGATTTTCTCTTTCTCCCTGTCCCTGCCATCTTTCTTCAGGGTCATGCATTTATGTCACAGGGTCTCAGCCTGGGGGCCATGTCACCTAGGGGACTTACTACAAATAACATTCAGGGAGTGAAGACTCCTATTGCTAAAAGGAGAGGAGTTCTGGCATGGAAAAAGCTGAGAAACCATTTTACCACCCAAGTTGTTTTTACTAGGTAATCAGGAAAAGCACCCATTATTAATTAGGAATATCCCTGAACAGTCCCACTGTGCGCAGTACCAACACTCAGTACAGGAAAGCCCGTTCCCTAGATTGTTTACAGTCCAAGACAAGACAGGGGAAAGGAAAGGAAGGGAAAATCAGAGGCAAAGTAACTCTTCTCCATGTCTCACCAGTGGCAGAGCTGAGGGCAGAAAGGAGTGTTGAAGTGTCCTGCTGGTTACAATACTCCACCGTTACCAAAGCAGAACAGTCTGCTGTGCACTGTATGCCTGAAGGCATCACATCCAAGCCACTACTTGTAGTTTCAGTGCTCTAAATCAGGAATCCTGCTTCTGCCATCCACCAGTGCAAATGGGAGAGGAAAGGACACAATGCAGCTAGCCAGTTTTGCCAGGTTCTGCCTCGGACTTCTTTCAATAAGCTTGAACTTGATAGGACACTGTGAGAAAGAAGGACAAGGTCTTTGGGACTGTGACCAGGCTGGGTTACTACAAGGCAGCATGTTTGTTCTGCTGAGCTGGAGGGGGCATCTTCCCTGCTGCTCCCTTGCAAAAATGTTCCCAGTGGGGGAGGAGGCCCAGTAGTCATGTCCGTGCCATGAGGGGAGGGGAGGCTATGGTAATGTTTGAGGAGCCCTGCTGAGAGATATTCCCCCACCCCGAGTGGCCCTGTCACTCTTCTACATCTTCTTCCACCTGGCTTTTGGCAGCTGCAGTCAGGAGATGATTTACTACTCTGGGGGGTGACCTTTGTTCTGCCTGCTCACAGCTAAGGTGTAGAGCACATTCCCAAGCTGCTTTCCCCACTATCCCCAACACTGGATATACCAGTGCTTTCCTCCCAAGGTCTCCCCTGGGAGCAGTGACCGTGATAACTTTTGGGCAGGTTTTCTTCCTCTACAAACACCTTTCCTGCTGTGAGAGAGTATCAGGGCTGGTTGCTTCACTGGGGAGCAGAGCTCATCTTTCCTCACCTCCATCTCCAGCTGTTTATGGATGTGGGCTTTATTTTAAATATGCAGTAAAAGCAGGGAAGCTGCTGCACATGGTTTTCTTTCCTTTTGTGTTTCCTAGCTGCACCAGCTTAAGCCAACACAAAGGGCTGGATCTGCTGAGATATGCAGGGGGAGAGCGTTCCTTTCCTTTCATAAACCCTCAGTACTAAACAGACCCCTGGTCCATTCAAATCCAACAGAAGACAAATAGGGAACACTCACAGGAAACAACCCTTTACATCCTCCAAGCAATGCTGAACTGTATCCATACAGTACAAACCAACAGGAACACATGTTCCTGAACAGCTGGGACTAGAGTCATAGCTAGTCAGCTCCAAAAAATACAGATCTCTGCCACTTGAGCTAAAAGGGGAGCTCCCTCTACATGCATTAGTAGTAGGTCTTTTATCTTTCTCATGCAATATGATGACTTGTCCTCTCTCCCTATGCCTGTGTTAAAATGAGTGATTCTCAACCAGGATGCCATGGCACCCTTGGGTGCCTTGAGATTTTTGCAAGGGTGCATGGCTCACACCATTAGGTGTACAAATATGGTTCACAAGATAAACCCCAAGTCTGACCTGTTGTGGTCTTTCCAAGTTATTTGCAATAGAACAATTGCTCTGTTATTTTTCTGTGGTCAAAAAAACAGATGAAAACTAAGAGTTGGCATTTTCTAAGGGCTGCACTGAATGCAACAATGTGGGGCCTGGAGTCTAAAAATGTGGAGAATCAATGGTTTATGTTGAAGAATGGCCTTGAGGTCAAGGTATTGGACCTGAGCTTAACAGAATTGGACTCAGGTCTTTACAATAGCTTGGCAAGTCACTACACCTTGTTTTGACTCAGTTCCCCATTTTAAAGAGAAGGTGACACTTTCCTGACTCACAGGGGTAAAGGGTGAGGGCAAGTTCATTCAAATCTATGAGATGTCCCCAACATGGAAACCAGAATTGTACTGCATGATTGACCACTTCATCCAGTTGCAGTCCAGCTGTAATTCCCACTGAAACCAAGTTTCCAGCACCACAGGTGAGATGATGAAGTAAAAACAACCCATCCTGTTTTTTCAGATGTTTTTTAAATGCTTCCACCCATTCAAGGACTTTGTGACACCCACTCAGTCCAAACCCACCTCCCTCCTCAAACCATCTTCTGAATGACATGCTTCTCTTCAACACGTTCTGTATATACGTACCACAAAGGGTGGTTGATGACAGACAGCATGCTGGCTGAATCAGTCCTTCAAGGAAACATTTTACAAGACCTAAAAAACCTCCTACAGTCCTTCCCTCAGTGCTTCTTTACTTTCTGCCCAACTTCTTCATGGTCTTCTGGGACTGTAAGATCTCTCTTTCTATTCCCATGAAATTTTGCTAAGGATGTCACTTAACCTGTTGAATCAAAATAAACCCTTGCATTTTTTTAATTTTCCCTAAAGTGTGAATGAAGTCTCCCTGCAGTAACCTAACTGAGGGTGAATGACTAGGACAACAGCCCCAGGCACCACCTCTTTTGGGGAGAAGTGGAAAAATAGCTGTGACTGCAGCAGTGACTGATCACATCATTGCAGTTGGCATAGTGGCAGCTGGCACTGGCCCAGGCATCACATGGTGGTCCCAGGCATGGAACTGCTCTGTTATGCTTCTGCCTCCATGTGTCCTGGAAGTATATTTCCAGTCTTGTTTGGAAAGCCTCCAGAGTGAGCTTGTTCACAGTGGTTTTATGACCAAAGATTCTGACTATAAAACCCCCTATCTCTGTCCCCACCTTAAGCCTCTGTTTTTGTTTTTTTCTGGGACAAATGTGACATCTGTTTGTAGCCTGAGTGTGTGTGCAAGAAGGCATCCTGGACAAATGCACAGGGCTCTTGGAGCTTTGGTTGCTGTGGGAGTTTGTATCGCTGCTTGAGACCAGCCTCTAAGAAAGTTCAGCCTCCTTTACTCGTAGGCAAGGGCGGGCAATTATTTTGGGCAGCGGGCCGCTTACTGAGTTTTGGCAAGCTATTGAGGGCCACATGATAGGCAGCCCAGGGGCAGATAAATATTAATTTTTTAAATTTCTAGGGGCTGCATAGGATGGCCTGCCAGGCCGCATCTGGCCCCCAGGCCACATTTTGCCTATCCCTGCTCTTAGGGCAGAAATTTCCATTGTGCCTCAGAAGCTGAGGGTAACTTGCACCTTGCTCCTCTTACATGTTTGTCATTCAGCTGTTTTATTTACACTAGCCAACTGTACATCAGCTTTGAGCGGAGTTATGAACATCCACATACCCATACACAGTTGCACTGGTTTAATTAAATCAGTTTAAAATCATACTGTCACCTAACCTGGCATAGAGAACTTGCTTCATTTTCATTCACATCTGGCTGTAAAATGACCTGGAAAGGGAGTGAATGCAAATTTAAGGCCTTTCTGTACAACCAGAGTGGTGTAAAGATACCTTAGTGTAAATGTGAGGAGCCACTGACTTCAGTGGAGTTACTCCTGATGAGAGGTGAATTAGGACCTTGGTGGTATTTGCTGCTGCTGGACATCCACAAGGAGCACTGGGATGGTGAATTCCCTACCACTGCCAGTCAGAACCCATCCTACCCCTGAAGCCTTCCAATAGCAGGGCACATTCCTCTGTGCAGCTGAGGCCAGTTTCTGCCTGACCACGTTGCTCTCTAACAAGTCAGTAAGTAGCCAGATGGGCCATTGCCACTTCTACAATCATATAAACCTGAGCATGCCTGACCCAGGGGAGTTGTCTAAGGAGACTCAATAAAATAGAAAACCTTGGGAAAAAAAACACATTAAAGAGTCCATGTACACACACTCTCTGAAAGCAGAAGTAACCAGAGAAGGTGCGCGCTCTCTCTCTCTCTTACACAAGCACACACACACATACCCACCCCGCTCACTTGCTCCTGCCGAATTAGAATTTGCTCCCTAGATAGTGTTTCAGAGTTTTGTGGGTTTTCAGCACAATCTGCTTCTAATGGAGAGTTTCCCAAAGATATTAAGGGCTTGGCGGAATGTGGTAAAACGGCAGCAGCTTTTATTCTCTGACTCTGGAATGTGCATCTCCTCTCCAGTAACTGTTGGGGGGGGAGTTTCTCTACAAAATCTGTAAAAGAAGAACAGAGCCTGGTTCCCTGCTGGTGCACTGAAAGCTGTGAGCTGAATTAGAGCTCCTTCTCCTATGCTAATCCAAACCATCCTCCTCCAAGGGCCAGACTTCAGGCTGATGTAAATCAGCTCATCTCCCTTGGCATACCTGTAAGCCTACTAATTTGCACTAGTTGAGGATATGACCCAGAGGTCTCAGCTTGACCTAGGACATGTTCCTTACAGTGGGAGGTCTTGGGGGCATGGGATATCAGAGGAAAGGAACCGCTGTCCCATATTAAATTTATACAGAGTCTGCGGTAAGCTTGGGATTTTTGCTAAACCCCAGGGCCACCTTTAAAGGCAGAGAGAAACCAGAGTTGACATAGAGATTAGCGTATGCATGTGTGGGAAGGAGGTGAGCAGAGCTGGGTTCCAAGCTACAGCAGCTGTGAGAACACAAATTAAATTGTAAAGAAGATTGCCTCAACTTGGATCCACACAGCACTCTGTGTCCTCACAGCCATGGGCAATGGTGCCTCCTGAGTCTGGGGGGGCACCAGCGAGGCACTACCAGGGGGAGGTCCAGCAGCCAGCTAGCAACCAAGGGGAAGGGGGTCCCCCAGCAGCCGGTCACTCAGCGCTCCAGCAGAAGTGCCAGCGGAGCCAATTTTAGGGGGGACACTAGCGCTCTCCGTGCCCCCTTACCAGCTGGAGCACTTGCTGTCCGGGGGGAGGGCACCAGTGCTCTCAAGGGGGCACGTACCCACACTATGCATCACCTATGCCTACAGCCTTCCATGCAGGACCAGACAACATTAACCCTGGGTCTGGAAAGAAAAGCATGAAGCCTCCCATACCACCAGACTAGAGTGACTGATCAATTCCAGTAAAGATCAGTAAAGCACAGTAAAGATCAGGGCCCCATTGTGCCAGGGACCATAGAAAGGTATATAGCACAAGAAAGCCCTTGCCTATAGGAGTTTATAATCCAAAGTGGCAAAGGATGGGAGGGGAAGCAGAGGCACATCACTTGTCCAAGGTTGGAGATCCCATGGCAGAGACCCACCTCAGTTCCCTGACTTGCCAAGAGGGAAGGGCTAATACACTGCCTGCATAGGAAGCTGGGAGAGAAAGATAGGAAAGGCACAGATGGGCTGGAGGAGGGAACAAGGAGGAGGAAGAGATGTGGCCAAAACAAATGTAACCTAGGCACAAATTAGCAGCAGCTCGATGTGTTACATCAGCCCTGCAGAGAAGAAAAGGTGCCTCTCCCTCCAGCTCTGGCCTGGTATGTGACTCTGCCCAAGAAATTCACCAGCCTTGGGTCCAAATCTCCTTCCCTGCTCCTTCTTCCAGAGGCTAAGATGAAGGTTGGTGATATTTTAGCCTCTTATCTGAAAATGAAGCCTTGCCCCCTGGCAAATGGGCAAGTGGCATGTTGCAAGGCTGCAATCATAATGTTTATTGGCAGTAATAAAATCTCCATTCACAGGCTCAAGGGAGTAAATGTGCAGCAGCCCAGACTTCCGAGACACGGGTTGGGGGTGGGGCAAAATAAAATCCGCATTGGGGATGTTCTGTCATGCAGGCTGGTTTTGGGGGGAGGCATCCACTGGGGCAAAAACTCCCTCCAGTCCTTGGCTTTTATTATTTGCTTAACCCTTTTCATTTAAACCAGTTTACTGTCTATATAAAGATGCCAGAGCAGACACAAGAGTCTTTCCCCCCCATCCCTCCCCTCCCCCTTTTTATTTTACAGCCTTTCATGTTGCAGCACAACCCAACTATTGTGTGTGAAGCAGACCCATAGGATCTGGGGTCCTTTTTATGCCATAGACCAGCTGCTCTCAGAGGCATAAAGACAACTCAAGTGTGGAGCACTCAATCTCTGTCTCTTCCTACTTAAAAGCCCATCCATGCAGGAAACATCCCGGATGTTCAGGCTGTAACCAAGGCTGATGGAGGGGGGTGGAATTTCCATTACCCTCCCTCCTTCCCCTCCCAGCCCCACTCACCAGCAACCCCACTGCAAGTGAGAAGGTCAACACTGCAGGGTGTCTTGAAAGAATGACAGAGCTGAGGGGTCAGGAAAGTCAATGTTAAACGAGTGCTCCTATCCATGGCAGCTTAAAAAGCGAAGGAAAGAGGCTCTCTAGCTTCCTGTCCCCTTTCTCTCAGCCATGGCTGCTGGGAGCATGCTATATAGTAATCACAATGCACCATCCACAAGGGACTGTACCAACAGGTTCTAGCCTATCTCTATGAACAGCCAGAATAACTCACTAGTCTGTTGGTCCCTCTGCTAACCAGGGCTCTGCTGAGGATGGCAGAGATCTGCAGTTGGCGGCTGGGTTGCTCAGTTCAGGACCATCACCTGATTTCAAGTGATGATGGTCCACAGAGAAGGAGGGTCCATGACAGAGCCAGGCCCCAAAGCAAGACATTGTTGCTGTGACGGGTGAATGCTCAAAGGTTCCCATGGACCATCCAGTACTGAGCAGTCCCCCTGAAGCTCTGCCTGGCTCTGCAGACTGGGAGTCTGGGCAGTCTCAGCGCTTCCTGCCCCTTGGTCCAGTCAGAAATACTTTGCCCTTTCAAAGAGTTTATAAAAACACTAACTCAAGCCCTCAGCTTCTCTGACTCCCTATCGCATGCTCTAACCACTACACCATATCACAAAGAACTGGGCCAACTGGAGCCTAGAAACAGAAATTAAAAAAAAATCCACTGTGTTTTTCTCATCCTGCACCTTTTTTTTTTTTGAGCTTGGGGTGAAAATGGTTCAGCAGAGAGCATAAGCTGAATGTGTTGGCTTTTCCCTAAATCACTGGAGGCCAAACTTTCTGCCAGGAGTGCCACAAATTAAATCCTGCACCTCACTGGCAACATGTAGGCGCTGCATGTGGGTGCATGTGCATCCCCTGAGATTGGCAAGGCACCTCCTGAGAGAAGCACTGCCGATGCTGCTAGCAGTGCCTGCGGGCAATTGCCACTCGCCACCCACCCCTCACTGCCAACACTGCCAATACTGCCAATTGCCGGTGGCGGCTGCTGCCACTGCTAGTGACGTCTGCGGGTGGTTGCCGACCACCAGTTGGCACTTGTCCCCCCCCCCCTCAGCTACCTGCAGGAGCTCCCTGCCACCATGTCCCCGCCACCTGTGGGCGGTTGCCGTGTCCCCCCAGCCTCCAGGAGCAAGCCGCACCCCCCTGAGTGGCACTCTGATCCCCTTCCCCTGCCTGATCCACCACTTTCTTTTCTGCTCCCTGACTTGTGCTCCCTGCCCAATCTGATGGTCTGCTCTTTGGCACCTGCCCCATCTGCCTCTGTGTTGCCTGCCCGCTCCCTGATCCGCCGCGCACCGCACACAGAGCCTGCCTGTGACACTTAGCAGCCAGATGCTGCGTGTTTGGAAAATGTGGGCCTTGTGGAAAGGTCTAAATAGGAGCTGAAATCTTCTGAGAACTGTCAGCACTGAGCATCAAAAGCCTCACTCTGTTAGTATGTTTTTTTAGAAGCATTGTAGATCTACAATATAGTCATCATCTCCACTCTCCTCTATGGATGTGACACGGGGGTGATTGACTGTTGTCATCTGAAGAGCCTGGAGAGGTATAACCAAAAATGCCTCAGGAAAATCCTCCACATCAAATGGGAAGATCAGTGCACAAATGCCAGCATCCTTGTTGAAGCCCGTGTTTCCAACATGAAGTCAGTGATTCTCAAGCACCAACTTTACTGGACTGGACACTGTGTGCAGACATCTGACTTTTGACTCCCAAAACAAGTGGTCTACTCCCAGCTTAGCTGCAGCCTAATATCTCATAGTAGCAAGAGATACTAAAAAAACACAGTAAAGGCATACCTCAAGAATATGGATGCTGACATCAAGAGCTAAGAGGAGTGGGCTACTAACCAACCCCAATGGTACCACAACTGCAACCAAGGTTTGAGGTAGAGCATTTTGCCCTCTAAGCAGAGAAAAGAGAGTGAGAGAAGGGAAAGGAGGGAAATTCCAAACTACAGCCTACCCTGGGGAAAGACCTGCAACTTCTGCAGACAGCTCTGTAACTCACAGATTGGTCTCTTAAGTCACCTCAAGACCCATCAATAAGCCATTGTAGAGATCATCCTCAAATCAAGTGACTGCCACCAGTGATGACAGGTTTTAGGAGGCCTGAGCACCCACTGTGGCAGAAGACATTAAGAGGAGTTGTCGGTGCTCAGCATCTCTGGGAAAATTAGATTGCCAGTGACTTAATCAAGGAAACACAAGGAAAGCTGTGAAGAAAGGCCATAGGGGTTTGCTATTTACAGTCTCTTGCAATGCCAGAATGAGGGGACATGGAAGGGAACAAGTACAAAGCATGTTTAAACTAACAAAGGGAAACTGTTTTTTATACAATGTGCAACTAACTTGTGGAATTCCTTGCCACAAACTGTTGTAGAGTCAGACAATATAACCAATTCCAAAAAAGGGTTAGCCAAATTCATGCAGGATAAGTCCATCAGTGGTATTAACTACTTATGGGTGCAAGCCCCAAATTAAGGCTCCTCAGGCCTCTAAATATTGGAAGCTGTAGGTGGAGAGGGGCAGGGGATAGATCAGTCTGGATAAGTCTTTCATAAATGCTCTTCTGCTTAGCATCTACTCTGTACCACTGAGCTAGAAGACCACACTATGGCCTGACTCAGTAGGACATGACTTATGTCCTTTTGACCACAGCCAAGTCAGGATTTGAACTCAGCTCATAGTCCAGTCCCTGGGCCACAAAGCCAGCTTTCATCAGAGTCAATAGGCCTGGAAAGCAACAGGGTGCAAAGTGACCAGGCAGAGCTTTCATTTTATTCCAGGTCTCTGCTGCTGCTAGTTTGATTAGCAAGCCAAACCACACTGAAATTCATGCAGGATCCTTTCTTCACCCAACCAAGGAGCAAGAAAAGATATGTTCCACAGGAACGCTCCATCCCAAAGTAACACAAAAAGTAGAAGTGTGTTAATGAACATCAGACCCCATCCTGCAATCTATCACCGTATGAACTTAGGCTCGTGCCAGCACAGATGAAAGGTTACAGCCTGCACTGGGTCACTGGAGGCGCATAAAGAGAAATGAGCATGAAAACAGAAAAATGTGGGAAGTCCCCAGTGGGAAGGAGACAACAATGTTCCTAGGCTGGAAAAGGAGAGAGGTTCATTCCCCTTTCTGCAGATACTACACAAACACTTTTCAGGTGCTAAACACTTCCAGGCAGCAACAGTCCAAACCCCACCTGTGCCAGAGGGCTCTTGACACCTGAGACAATGCAGACACTTTCCAGAACATGCTGCCATCGTGTTCTTCTTTATCTACCAGCCCAAGAAGAACTGGGAGGGCAGAAGGGAAAAAATTAGGATTCTCTCCTAATTAATTGGAAAATCTATCCAGGAGTGCTTAGATCTAATTGTGTCTGTGGCTCTTTTGTGCTATTTTCTATAAATGCTCCAGACCTCCATCTTGATTGCATTAGGGAATTCTTAGTGCTATATTCCCCAATGTAAAGCAGACAGAGCAGCCTCTTGGGGAACTTGACCAGTATGGGGTTGGCATGTGACTGACATGTCCATCCCTATGTCAGCCCCTCTCTCAGGTACTCATGTCCAAGAGGAGTGCCTGGAGGTGGGAATGAAATGGGAAGAGGCAAATGGGCCATTCTGGGCACCAGCACAGAATCTGGGCCTTCTTGGGACATTCTGGGCCAGCACCAGCACCACAACTGAATGAGACCTGGGTGTTGTGATAGACCACAGAATGAACATGAGCCACCAATGTGATGCCATAGCTGGCAGAGCAAATCAAAACTGGCATGCATCTACTGAGGCATCTTGAGCAAGACTAAGGATGTATGTCATCCTCCCACTCTCTACTGTGAGACCACAGCTGGAGTACCATGTCCAGTTCTGGGCACCGCACTTCAGGAAGGATGTGGAGAAGCTCGAGAGAGTCCAAAGGAGGGCCACGCACATGATTAGAGGTCTAGAGAGCAGGTCACATGAGGGGAGGCTGAAAAACTTGGGACTGTTCAGCCTGGAGAAGACAAGACTCAGAGGGGACTTGGTGGCAGCCTATAAATATATTAGGAGTATACATCAAGGTCTGGGGGAGTATCTATTCACCAAGGCACTCCAGGGGAAGACAAGAAAAAATGGGCACAAACTGATCAAAGATCAACTCAGACTGGACATAAGGAAAAACTTCTTTATGAGATGAGTGCCGAGGGTCTGGAACAGGCTCCCCCCAGAGGTGGTACAGTCACCCACCCTGGTAATCTTCAAAAAGTGTCTTAAAACCCACCTTGCTGGGGTCATCTAACCTTAGAAATCTTTCCTGCCGAAGTTCAGGGGGGCTGGATCTGATGATCTTGTAAGGCCCCTTCTAGCCCCTAACAATTTTGGGGTGTTTAACATTCTGCCCTGCATTGTTAAACTCCCTCTCTCAGGACTAGTATGGTCTACATCCTCCTTCCTTCACAGACCTGGAAAAACACTTTATGTAAAAGATTGGCCTTGGGGAAGGGGGAGAGCAGAGGTCTTGCAATCAGTCAACTTAGCTGGCAGAGACCTGCAAGGCCCAATTGAATTAAATTGTTTAAGGGCCTACCCCATAGCCCAGGGGGAGGAAGAGAAGACTGACTGTCAGGAACAGGAGGCTTGGGAGTAGGCAGAGGAGTTTGCATAAGGTGTTTCAAAGAATCAGCGGGGATTTGGGGGATGAGGGCATCTCATGGAAAGCACACCCAAGGCCAGTGCAGACACAAGGTATTTGGGAGCAGGTTTTTACACTCTTCCTGGGTTTTGCTGTGACAAAGGATGGATGCGGGAATCAAATGGACCCAGATAAGAGCAAGCTCAGAGGTTCCATTCTCATGGGCAGGATAAAAAGAATATGCCAAGAACTTAAATCACCATCAAAAGTCAGGAAGAAATAGCCAGTGACGCCAACTGGGGGAGGGGGGCAAGCTGGAAGGGAAGAGGGGAGGAGGCTGGAGTCGCATTCCCCCAGAGCTTGAAGGTATTTGGGTCTGGAATTTTGACTGACCCCATCTCTTTGCTCTAGAGACTAAAAAATGTGCTGAACCCCTGGGGCACAGCACAGCCACTTCTCACTTTTTTCCCCAGTGTGCAGGACAAAACTGCATGGAAGATCTCAGAAGTACAGAAACTGAGGAGTTACTTACACCCTGAACACATAAAGTGGACAAACCTGAGAAGGCTCAGAGTTTGGGTTCAGTTTAGTCAAACACCTTGCACTCAGCTGTACCTCCAAACTCTTTGAACCACTTGGGTCTATGAAATCAGGCACAGAGTTTCAGGACAACAAGCATAAATGTTAATACTGTAGTGTCCTGTGTGGGATGGTTAATGAGGTCCCTACCCCATTACTGAGAGGAGGAGGGCACCCAGGGTCTGCTGGCCAGCCTAACTGCTTGAACAGACTTAATGGCACAAAGAGATCTTAAATAAGATGTCAGCCTGCCTCAGGTGTAGGCAGTGATTGGCAGGCCTGGTGCAGAAGTAAAGGGTTAAGTGACCCAGAGAGAGGCACAAAAGCACAGGGTTTGGCCCAGAAGGAGTGGTCTGGTTGTAGGAGCTGCAAGAAACAGAGCTCCAGGGAGAAAGGACTTTGGCTTACAGAAGTGTGGAAGAGACCCTGCGCCATGAGCAACACAAGATAGGTGTCTTGAACCTTTCATGTTAGTGCTCCTGTGGGGTATGATTAACTCTGATGGGAGCTTGTGTTTTGTGAGCTTTATGTTTTGGGAGCAGATGCTCATGCTTTTGATTCTCACTTACATGAGGGGAGTGGAGTAGCTGTAAGAGGCACCCAGCTCAGAGCACTCCTGGGGCCTGAAACCCTTGGGTGCTGAGTACGGGCAGGAGTCCAGATCTGTCCAGAGGGAAGACCATGGTGTGTCAGAGGACTAGATATCTGACAGCAAAGATGGGGGAATGTAACTCCTGTGTCTGCAAAACGGATGCTTAAGGGCTGAGTAGCCCAGAGCCTGCAAGGGGCTAAAGCTGAAGCCTGAGAACTTAGGGTCCTAGTGGGGTAGACTCAGCCAAACTTATAGTGAGCCAGGCCAGGTCTTACCCCAAAACCCACATGCACCTCCTGGGGCAGCCCCCCCATGAAACTATAACATCAAGTTGTGACAGGCAAGACAAGCATGTGGAGGAGGGACCCAGAGAGCTTGGAAGCATGGGCAAGGAGGTCAGAGCCTGGCAGCAAGCTAAGCTGGGAACTTTGTCTTGCCAACACTGAACATTTTGGTTACAGGTGGAAGTATGCCAGGAAGAGATTTCTCAAGGCTTCTGTTTCTTTTTTGCATAGAGTAGGGCCCAGATTCACCAAAATATCAAAATATTCTGAATTGGCTCTCCTCTACCTCTGGTCCTCCTTTCCTCATGAGATGCTTTCGGCCCTTTCATCCCCATATGGGCCCTCGTCTCTTCCCCCCCCACCCTCTTCTTGAGACCCTGACATCCTCTACAGGTGAACAGCCTAAGTTCCCACCCCAGAAGCAGCACACCTGTACCATGCACTACTAATCCCTGCTCTGTCTTGAATTCTGTATTTTGGGCTGGGGCTCCTCTGCCTCAACGGCCCAGAGGAACTCCAGGATTAATTCATATCAGCTCCAGATGGACCCCTGATATTCTGAGGCAGGAGTAGGAGGACTGGGGAGTAAATTGGGGAAGGTAACCAGGTGTCTTGCTGATTTTTCCTGAAAGGATCTACCAGTTCAGATTGGAATTTGGCTTGGGACTGAGTTGTAGTATATTCTGACCAGTTTGTCCCCTCCTCTAAGATCCTGGTAATTTTACTCTTAAGTGCCTCCCTCCCCCTGCTAAAAACAAGCTACAAATCCAGGAAGCGCGTGACTAGCATGAAGCATCGGGACAGAGCTGCTAGCAGCCATTCACATCACTGCTTATGTAGAATTCCCCTATTCCCCATCCCTGCTGGTTCTCCAGCCACATAATCAGAGATCCTGGTTTTCTTGGACTTAAAAAAAAATCCCCAGTTTTCAAATTAAAAAAAAAAAGTAACCCCCAATCCACATTTTTCCATGATTAAAATGAAACACCACTAATGTATAGCTATACATAGTGGCTATATATACATAGCTATACATTAGTGGCGTTTCATTTTAATCACGGAAAATATGGATTTTTTTAAATTAAAAAATTGGGGATTACTTATTTTTTAAAATCCAAGAAAACCAGGATCCCTGCTCATAATCTAGTTTTTCAGAGGCAGAGCACTAAACCTTTCCTATTACATTTTCTCTCTCCCTTTGTGCTTTACATTCTACTTTCTGCTGTCCATAACTTGGAATACTTCAAGATGCCCATTTCTCATCAGGAAACTTACTCCCTGTTGGGGGGCAATGGAGACTCAGCCAGGCCAGGTAGGGACTGACAGATCTTATGAAACCCTGCAAGCCCCTGGCTGCCTGCAGTCTGGGACACCTACCCTGACCCTGAGAGAAGGCAAACTGGGTACCGCAAAACCAAGCTGGCTCTTGGCCACAGTTCTGAACATGCAACTGCACAAAGCATGTGCTAACTTTAACTGGTGTTAATTATAAGGTGTAGGTACACCTCAGGTCTCCTTTAGTGGAGGAAACCAAGTGTTTCCTTACTTGTCACAAGGACATAAAAAAGGAATTTAGCAGAATTCACAGATTTGTTGGAATCTAATAAGCCACACCATGAGCACTTTTGCTCTGGTCTTGAACTTGCAACCTCTGAGGTATCAACCATGCACCTTAGCACCCACACAAACCCACCTCCTACTAAATATGCAAATCTAGGGATATAGTGGTGCAGCACCCATAGCAGGCACATGGTACCCCATGCAGCACTAGGTCTTGCTGTGCTGATTACAATAACCACCATGGCAACAGCTGCTTTTTGCTTCCCTCAAAAAAGCAGTGTCTGGGGCTGCTGCCTTGGTCACCCTTCCCCCAGTTATGCTACTCCTTTGGATGAAGGTAGTCTTAGTCTGGGGTATGCAGAGAGGGAAGTGATTTTTTTTTTTTTTTTTTTTTTTTGGCCAGGAAGCCTAGATACCTACTCTAGGGGAGGGGACATACTGCCCTTACTGCTTTTTCAGGAGGAACAAGCATCTCAACTAGAAATTCTAGTTGAATCGGCCCATTCTCTCAAGCAAAGAAGTGGTTGGGATGAGGGGGCAAAGCCCTGAAGACTTTTTTTGAAAGTCTTGGTGAAAAGGTGCTGCACTGCCACCTCTTCTACTGTGGGGACAAAGTTGCCCAGGTAAAATACAAACAACAAAATGAGCAACTTTGCAAACTGCAAATTAATGAACAAACAAAACCCAAAAGTTGTGGCTCTTCTTCAGACCCTGGAAGGCATTACAGAGTCAGTAGCTCTAACTCAACACCTCCCTCTAGCTCCACCCTCCTCTACCCATCATCGGCTGCTCCCAGTTGTTCCCAGCCGTCCATCCAGGTAAACTCCTAGATGCTGCCTGCAGCTGGGTCTCGGGTTGAGCTATAGGCTGGGCACCTCCTTAGAGACCCATCCCAGTTAAACCAAGGAGGCTTTGCAAAGTGGATGCCTAAACAGACACACTTTACTCTTGGCAAAAGCTCAAGCAACTTGCAAATCCATGCACAAATTGGAAACAGCTGCATGCAGAAAACTTCTGTCCAGTCACCTCATCACCCTGAGGGCCTTTTGGGTTTAGGTCAATCCTTCCAGGATCCCTAGGACTGTCTCATTCCCCTTCCTTCCACTTGCTCTTTGTTGTTTTCTTACTTAAGCTGGTAAGAAAGCAATTCACAGCAGATCATGTCCTTTTTATAACTTCCAGTCCATTCTTTCATGTGAGCCTCCTGGCTAGTGCCAAACTCCTTCCGGGTGATTAAAGATCTCCCATCAGATTATCCCTTGCTCAGGATAATGAGACAGAAGAATTTTAGGTTTGCTACTGACCTGATATGACCGCAGGTTAAGTCTCTTCATCTCTCTGAGCACATCTACATGTGAAATTAATTCAATTGAAGAAACTGTGGCACAGTTCACACCAGAGAACATGCACCCAAGACCGCAGTACACTGAGCTGGGACAGAGTAGCCCCAGGCTGGTAGGCTCACCCCTCAGGGTCCCTCTGGGGCTACTCTGTCCTGCCTCAATGTGCTGTGGAAAGGATGGCAAGCACATGAGGGTGCTTCAGCGTGGAGCTAGCCAGCCAGTAGCCCATGCACTGAAGCACCCTTATGCCCCTGCCCCATCAACTTCTACATGTGCATTGTAGCATAGTAAATAACTCCGCCGTAGGATAGTCCTTGTGTTTTGCAGTTCTGTCCTATGGTGGAGTTAATTAATTTACTTCATGCTAATATCACCACACATATAGACAGTGACATTTTACTGCAGAGCTAATTGTGCAACTCCTCAGTAAACATCTTGTGTAGATGCACCCTTTGTTACTTGGTTTCTCCTCCTACCCTGTGCCAGTCTTGCCTATATTAACTGTAAACTCTCCAAAGTAGGGACTGTTTCTCACTGCACACAACTAGAACCTTATACAAACGGCAGTATGTTAGCCCCCAAGGAGCAGTTCTAGTGCTTGAGGCATGGTGGCAAAGTGGTTGGGATGTCTTGCTGCAGCCCCAAGGGTCTGAGTTCAAGCATTGCTCCTGGCTTGTACCGAAGGCTGTGCCCCTAGTGAACTCAGCTGTACGTGGGTGATTGATTGTTCAACCTAGAGCAGGGATGTCAAGGACCTAGGCTGCGGAGTGCTATCATCCTGCCTGCAGTGCTGCCTGCTAGTCATGAACCAGCGTGCTACATATAGCATGTGCTGGCCATGGGCCTGCATATTGTGTGGGGCATGAAGAGCCCGTCTGGTGCATGCTGTGCATGGTGAGGGGTCTAGAATCAACATACATGCTTACACACAGCACATGGGGCCAGTCTGGGGTATGTGCTATGTGCTGTACCTGTGCCAAACCAGCCCTGTGCACTGGATGTGCCATGGAGGGCTAGTCTGGACTTGATCCAGCCTGAAGACTGGCCCTGTGTCCCTCATCCAGCCCACAGGGCCATATGAGTTTGACGTTCCTGGCCTAGAGTGTCAAAGGCAGCTAGATGTGGTGCTGATCACATCATTCCCTGGCATGCTTCTGGATCTAGAAACTGCTATGCCTTCATCATGCTAGCCTTGTGGGTCATATAGCTTAAGGGAACCTTTGTCTTTGAGTGATGTTAGCAATGGTCTCTGCATCACCCTACCACAGTACTTCATGATGCCCCAGTCAATGCAGAGCAGGAGAGTTGTTACCTGCTACAGAAACTGAGCTGTTTTTTCCTTAGGATCACATCAATCATGTTTCAATTTTGTTAGCTAGTGAATTTTAGCTATGGCAGGGAAATCAAATGCCCCACAGGGCCTGATATGTGGTGCTTTTTATTTTTTACCCTACGTGGCCTTGGTTTTCTAAAATAATTCTAAGCCCCTGCCCTTTAGTGTGGAATGAACTGGGCTCTTCATTCTGTCTTAACCATACTGTTTGTCCTATCCCTCAAACTACCTTCATGAAGAACATTTGACTTTGTCCTTCATTCAGTGCTGCCTGGGACTGTAATCCTCCTGCCTCCCTCGCCCCCCACACACACCAGCTTTGGGCTGTCTCAGGGGGATGCAGTGGTGCAGTTGCAACCCCCTTTTGCAGTTGCAGTGCACCCAAGCCTTAAAGCCAACTCTCTGGCAATAGCAGCAGTATTTCTATTCAGGGAGCTCTGTGGGAATCAATTGAGTTCCTGTCTTCTTATAATCTACCCAATCCCTTCTAAATTATGTTTCACATGTGTTAACAATCTTTTCTCCTTTTTAACGGTATTGATGTTCCACTAATTAAGCTATCCTTTCTTTTGCTATTCTGCTGTCTGTTAGCTACTCCTAGTAATGTAGCTTGTATTTCATAGCCCTAAAGACTCTCTTAAATTCCAGCTAAAATATTAACCCAGGTGTGGAAATAACTTTCAGTGAAGCACTGGATGCACTGCCAAGATGCTCAGGAAGGCTAGATTTTGTTTTATGAATCAAAAAAGAGATGTTCATCGAGTTCTAATGACTACAGGACTAAAGAAATAACATAGTTTGATTTATGATTACTTTCTTGCCTACTTTGTGTTTGTATACATAATACATGATATAGCAACTTAATTCACAGTGCAATACAATGATACTTGTTTTTGTTTCAATATTAAATTAAATAATATAGCCCTAGGCCCCTAGCATATTAATAAAGCTTCTAGTTTATTAACTGGAAAAGTATGTGTTGTGCTATATGGTTCGAGGTGCCACTCCATCTGCACCCCCCTTCTTCAAAATCCTAGATCTGCCCATACGCACCAGTTCAAATAGAATTCTGTGGCTCTGCCTTTAGATCACATCCTAACCCAAGAGGCTGTAACTTTCCTCTTCTGATCCCAACACAGCCAGGTCATTTTGTAGATGAATTTGGCCCAGCCTGGCAGAAACCTTGGCCATAGAGTTGATCTCCTCAGCTGTGAGATAGAAGGAATCTCATAGCCAGGTGGCATCATGAGCTTCCCATCCTTTCAGTGGAGAGAGGTGCAAGGGAGCATGAGGGCAGCTTGAAAGCACTCGGGTGCCCTTTGAACACAACCCGAGGTCCAAGACTTGACTCCACCAGCTAATCTCTAGATCTCATGAATTACTGAGCCCCAGGCCTACACTCTACTGCCAGCACAACATAGCCCACTTCATTGACCTATAGTCAAAGCACATGTGCCTGATCTTCACATTGACCTTACAACCCACTGTGCACTTTGACCTTTCCTCTCCATGCACATGAATATTATGTAGTTTCAAGGGGGGGGTGGAATCTCTGACTTCATCCAAGAATCCGAAAGGAAAACAGTTAATCAGCTGAATCTAGTTCATATGATAAGACCTGCTAGCCATGCTGACCTTTCTAATCCTAGAGAAAGCCAGAGAAAGACTAGAGCATCTCCCCTCCCTGGTTTGCCTTCCAGGTCCAAACAAGGAAAGCAGAGTAAGATCTCATCTACTCATTTCCCTCTTCTTGTTCCTGGCTGATGCACCCCAGTGGCAGCTGTCCACACTCTACTGGGCTTGGCAGCAGTTACCTGAAGAGGAGCTCTACCCTTTGATTAAAAGAGCCCTTTACATGAAGCAAGTGCAGACAGGTTGGTGTTTCAAAACTGCTGCTGTCCTAAGCTTTGCAAGGGAAGCAGAATTTTGCCCAGCCCAAATTTTGTAGCTGTCCAGATAGTGATCTGGGCTGTATTGCACTATGAGCACCAGCAGCTAATGAGTATTTTCCTTTCCCAGCACTCCTCAAAGCCCTGCACCAGGATTAAATTAACTCAGTATCACAACACTGCTGGGAGCCAGGGAGGGGAATTGTTACATGGGTGGAAACAGAGCAAACAGCGAACTAGGGCAGAGATGAGAATAAAATCCAGGAGTTGTGACTCCTGGTTTTTGGCTCTAGACAACACTGGCCCTCTCTTGGAGCGAGGAGCAGAACTAAGCAGCCCAGACAGGCAGTCCCCTGCTCTAATACTTTAAGATCATAGTCCCCTCCAAAAACAAAAAGAGAGTATTGGAGTTGAAGACCCCTTCTTTTAGAAGCAGTTAGGCAACTCTAACTCTCATGCACGGCTTTTCTTCAGTAGATCCTAAAGTGTCCCAAAGGAGATCAAGATAATTATCCCATCTTCTGCATGGAGAAACTGAGGCATGGAGAGGCAAAATGACTTGCCTGATGCCACCAAGAATGCCAGTGACAGAGAAGCAAATGGAACCCAGGTGTCCTGAATCCCAACCTAATGTTCTAATGATAATGAAAAATTGCAAGGAGAATCAGAGGAAAAATTAATCTTGAAAACTACACTGAAAACGGGGCACTTTCAAACCCTGTAACATCAAAACAATTTGACCCTGTTTTAGATTTGTCACAAAATTGCTTTCTTGTTTCTCAGTCAACTGTAGGTAGAACTAATCCTTTGGCTGATCAGAAAACTCTTCTCTTCCCACCCCTTTAAAATCCCTCCTCCACCAACCTTCCTCTCTGGCTGCTTCCCCTGCAAATTGATCCCATACTGCTTGTAAAGGCTGGCCCAGTCCCTAAGATTGCAATATAAAGAAGTTAAGGTTTTGAAAATGGATGGATCTAATTCAGCCTTCAGTAAGGCCCCAGTGTAGTCTGAGAAGCACGTGGAAATGTCCTGGCTGACTTCTCCAAAGGCAGGAGCCCCTGATGCAGCCCAACTTCCCCATCCCTGTCCTCCTCATTAGCTCTGCCATTAATGTAGCACATTGTTCAATTAGCAACAGTTTGAAAACTGAGCTGCCTCCCTAATGCAGAGCCCCCTGAGGAAAGAGCCTGTCATGGGTTGGTCTGAGCACACTTGCAATAAATCCAGTTTCAGGGCTGGCAGCCAGTTCTAGCTTCCAGGTAGTGATGGCTCATGACACACATTCCTTTGCTGCCAGTTGCAGAGTGATATAATAGGATGGTTTTCGATGGGTAACATTTATGTGTGTGACTTGGTATTCATCCCTGTGGCAGGTCTGTGCCTGCCACTTTAAGGGCCTGAGACAGCAGCTGGCAGGTGCCTGATGAGGGCAGCCATTTTAGATTTCAGGGCTGCCCATATAAACATGGCATTTTGCTGCTGGGAGGCCAGGCAACATCTGGAGGTAAGGGAGGAGCTGTAGGGGATGGTTAGGGGGCTTTGGTCTTGGGTATGACCTAAAACTGTGCTCTGCCAGGAGTGGATGACTTAGTGGGGCTCCCAGTGGCATGGGAGCCCCCATGAAATTCCAGGCTAGTTATTACCCTGGTGAAAGGCAGGTTGGGGCACCTTAACCCCAGCTCCCACAACTGGGTGGGTTACCCCTTTTTGTAGGATTTGGAAGGTGGACCCCAGTGTGAGAGTGGGGGTTATAGACTTGCACCTGTCTGGACATCCCCTAACTGTTCTATGCTGGGGCCTGGACTGAATGGATTGAAGGGCTGGGGGTCCACCACAAGGGACACCCAAGAGCTGTGGGCCTGTGGTTTGGACTGACCTGGAGGTAGGCCAGGGCTAGTAGCCAAAAGTCCTGGAGGGACCACACCTGAAGGGAAAAGCAGTTCAGGGAGCTATGCTGCCTAGTATGAAGGTGGATAAGACCGCCTGAGGAGAAAAATCTAGGTAGGGTTCAATTAGTAGGATTCTGGGGCCCAGTCTGGGACCAGTTATATTGATAACATTTGGATGCCATCTGCAAGGCTTGGGCTGCGGTGTAGGGGAGGAACAGAGCTGCAAATGGCACCCCCTGGCATTGGGGCAAGAAATGGGCAGCCTCCTGCTTAAATGATATCTATTAATTTAATTACCAACAAAGCATGGCAGGTGAGAAGGTGGGCAGTTAGCCCAGAAATAGGTGGGTGGGCCACTGGGAAGTCAGCCCCGAGCAGGCCTCCTGTTACAGTCCCTATTCAGGAAATATGTAAGAGCTCCTCTGTGAATCCTCCACTTCACCAATGGTCAAACCACCTTTTCTATGGTGGGTCCAGAAATCCATTCAGCTTCTTGCCCACTTTGCTGTCCAGTGCTGCCCACAATCCAACCCAGAGAAGCCAGGGGGCTTTGGAATCCATCCAGCTTCTTCTCCCCTTCTGGGGAGTTACTGACTCTGACTACCATTTTAGAAGCACCCAATATACAGATTTCTCTCCCAGGTGATGATGGACCTGGGATGGGCTAAAAAGTTCAGCTCAGAAGCTTTTTCTTTTCCCAGAGATTAATTGTGCTTCAGTGTATATCCATGCATATCCTCTCAATACCTGCACATAGAGTTTTTTTCTGGAGGCATCTCTTCTCTTCCTTTTGCGCTTGAGGTCTGTTGTAGATGAGTCTACCAAACTCTTTCCTCCCTGGGAATTTTCACCTGCCCATAACTTATTTGTTGGTGGCAGATGAAAGTAGAGTCCTCTGTGCCAGTCATGCTCTGCTGTGCTAGGAGTGGTACAAATGCATTAAAAGACAGTACCTAAGGGAGTATGACTTGTCCTAAAGGAGAACAGTAAAAGAGATAAGAAGAGAATACGGGTCTCTGGGTTCCCAGTCCAGAGCCCTCCCTGGAATCTTTCCCCTCCCCCTGACAAACCAGTAGGCCAGGCTCTCTTAGTATAACCCACTCACCTCCCTGAGTCCATACTTACACCATCAGGATTAACAAGATAATCTACACACATCCTGGCCTCATGCACCCTGGCAGTCACAGCAGAGAATGCTCCAGGGTGCTGCCCCATGAAGCTGACCTGTTTCAGTACCCTTGTATAAATCCAGGATGGCTACATCCCTGCTCATTCCCCAAAATGCATGTTGGGCAGGTCAGAAAAGCCCCACCCTGAGGTTTATTTATCTGTTGAAGGGACTCCAGGTCTGGCTCTAATAAACTTCAAAGTCTTCCTCATGCCCAGCCATTAACTCAACTGTTTTTTCATCTTTGTTTCATCCTTGGCTCATTTATTTTTGATTATTACTGCTGATGCTTTCCCTAAGCGGGTGCTGAAAGGTCTCGCCTAGAAGGAGCACCCCCCTCCCCTCTTGGCTGCTCTCACCTCCTCACTATTCATGAAAGGGCTTGGGGCATGAACTCTGTGTCTCCTGGAAAAGAATTCATAACAGAGACTTGGCCCAGAGCGTAATCCACCTACATCAGAGAGCAGCCAGAACAAGGGTCTTCAGCCTGAGCCTGACCCAGCCAATTATATGCAGACATAGTGGCTGAGATTCCAGGCTATACTGAGGGGCAGCCCCAGGGAGACAGAAAATGGGGTCATCGGGATACTGGGTTTGTCCACTGCCTCTGTTCCCAGGACTGGGACAGCCTCCAGCATTAGCTGAACCAACCAGGAGGCCAGGAACTGCGCTGTCTCTGAAGGTTGCTGCATAGTTTGGATCCATGCAGAATTCACCACTCCGCAATCCTGCCCACTCCATCCCGGTTCTATCCCCAGCATGTGCTCTTTGGTAGTCTATCAGGCAAGTCAAAATAATGCCTGTGCAGGGGTGGGGGTGAGGGATGTCTTCCCAGTCCCTTGTGCTCCATGTATGACTGCTCTAGTGGAAGGACAAAGGTTGAATTCCTAGCAGAAGGGTGGAGCATTTAACCTCCTCTGTGCCATATGCTTCACTGTGAAATTTCTAAGGTCACATCCATCTCAGCGGTGCTGATGTCCCACATGAGAGTGACTGTGGTGTCTCTGAGGTCCTGCACAGGGAATGATTCAGGGCAGTGTCAGTCTCGAAAAGAGAGCTCCAGACCCTCCCCCAGTGACTCTTGGCTTTGACTCCTGAGTCTCTGCTGAATGGAGCTGGAATTTAAGTCCCTGCTGTTGCTGACCTTGAAGTCAAGGTTCCCTAGAGAGAGACAGTAGCAGGAGGTAAGAGCAAAAAGAATATTGGCCAGTGGCAGTAATTTGCTCAGGCTCAATTACTCCCTACACAAGGAGAAATTGTTTCAGTGACATTGGTTTGAGAGCTGTCGTCAGTGAAGACCCTTGCTTACAAGAGGCAAGAGATGAACTGCAGGCCAGCCCTGCGAGCCAGTGAGAGGTAGGGGGATGGGGCACTTGTTAAGGACAGCGGCAGGGCTCAGAAGGATGCCCTGTTCTCTTTGTAAGGATGGACCACAACAATTGGGAGTCTCGTGTTTTTGTGCAGCATTTGGATGAAGTATCACCAGGAATTCCTGACTGGGGTAAAAAGAGAAACTGTCCTCCCCACTGGGAAGGCTGGTTTAGGAAATAGGACACTGAGCATTAGCTTGTAACTTAAAAGATGTGGATTCACTTCCTTCCTCAGCTATTGGCTTTCTGTGTTGCCTCAGGCAAGTTGCTCAATCTGCTCTGTAGAGTGATGCTCTTCTTCCCTACCATGCAGAGGTGTTGTATGAAGCTGGATTGTTGAAGGGCTTTGCTGACAGCCATGTAAACTGTGTGCAAGTAATAAATACTACTGGAACTAAAATACAAGGTGACATATCTAAAACATGTGCTGATTTCACAGAAATGGGAGGGCTTGCTTAATATTTGATAAGCAACAGTCTTGTTGCTGCTGTTATCCAGAAACAGCACGTCCTGTTACTAGGTCAGGAGTTGCCAGATGTTACTCACCCTTTCAAGTTCTCTGTCTTAGCATGCAAGCAAGTTTTTAGTCTTTGAAGAGCAGTGCATGTATCGCTGTCGGTCTTGTACCAATTTCTTGGGGGTGGGGAAGAGTCCAGCAAGCTGCAAAGGAGCTTGTTCTCAGCTAGAACTAGAGTCAGTCGTTTGGACAGAGTTGCTTCCTGGGAACTCGGTATCGTTGTGATTCCTGAAAAAGAGGTTTGCCCGAGTGCTGTGTGCAACCATCTCTACTCAAAGCACATGTCCTAAAAATACCCAGGCTCCACGTCACTGAGTTCCATTTCACTGGGGAAAGTGACCTGCAGGGTTCCAACATCTACTCTTACTCAGCACCAATGTCCTATTAAATAGAATGACTTTGTTGGGGTCTGTACTCATGTCATCAAGTCATCATTGGCCCCAATGGACAGGCAAGATGGACACTGCCCACATTTTCCTTGAACTGAGTGCATTTTAACGTTGGTTACTTGCTACGGTCAATTTTGCTGTAAGTGGTCTCTATGTGCCAACATTACTTAGGCACATTCAGGTGTTGCCAGGTTCCACTGGATTCCTGGTCAAAGGGTCAAATGCTTCTCTCCTCCCTTGCTTGCTCCGAGGGCCTTATGGCTAAAAACAAGCAAAACTTGGCATCCAAACCCCAAGCCTTCAGACTTGGGCCTGCAAGTAGGATGCCTGCCAAAGGTTTTGGAAACATCTGAAGCCCCAGTATGGGTGGAGGATGTTTGCCAGTAGTAGGGCCACTTATGGTTCTGGACACTTGGATTTGGAATTAGTTTTGGCTAATTTGGCCGCAGATACAAATTAAATTAGAAAAAAAATAGTTGTCTCATGCTAACCAATGTCCAAATGGAATTTGGTTCTGTAGACGAGTACTTAGCAAAAAACCCAGCATTTCCTGTGTGAAACTACTGAAGGAGTTAATGGGGTAGTGAAAAGAAGCACACCTAGGCAGGCTTGAAAAGTGCATTTTATGGGTAGGATTACAAACCAGGATTTGATCATAGCTTGAGAAGAGTCTGGCTACTGTATAAACACTACAACCAATAGCTGGACTTTTCAAAAAACAATGGCCATTGGACATAGATCTTTTCTGAGACTCAAACCATTAAGTGTCATATTGGGACTTGAGCTCTTTTGTGCCTCTGGCCATAATTTAGGTGCCTGAAACTGGTTGGAAAAGCTTGCCTATTTGTGAGAGGCTAGCTGGCAGTGAACTAGCCCAGGGGTTTTGAAGGGGTAAAAGATGACTGGAGGACTTGGGAATCCTTTTCCGCACCAATCAGGCCCCAGAGACTTCTCCCCCACTCCCTCTTCCCTGCCCCCCCATGTCCCGATTGGCCCCTTGGGTCACCTGGAGGGAGATAAAAGGGGCAGCGTGGGCAAACTCAGGAGAGAGACCAGTGAGGGACAACAGGGAAAGAACTTCACAGAGCTGGGCCAGTGGGGCAGGAGCAGTGCCCCAGAAAAGCCTGAAAGAGCAGGACCTGCAGGCAGCAGTGGGACCCTCAGCAGTGTGGTGTGCGGCCGGCAGGAGAGGCTCCCCACTGGGCTCCAGGATCCCCTGGGAGAGGCTGCAAACAGCAGGAGAGGCTCCCCAGCTCCAGCAAGGATCTGAGCAGCAACCTGAGAGGTTCCCAGCCCTGCTTCCAGCTCCTCCAATCAGAGATCAGGCAGCTTGACTGTGAAACTAGGGCTTCAGGAAGGTCAAGACCCCTAGCAGACTATAGTAGTGCCACCAGTGGTGGTTGTGTGGCAGTGTTCCTGTCCACCATGTGGGAGATCTGGGGTCAAGTCCCACCTGAGGTGACTTGGGGTGAGTGAGATAATAAGAAGCAAACTTTCTTACGGTGGAAAGGGACCATTATGTTCCCCCCCTCCAGGTACCAAGGCCTTATATTTTCTTTTGACATGTTGCATTTTGTACCTGTTTATATTTTCACCAACCCATATTGTTTGTTCTGCTGTTTGTGTTCTTATATTTTGTTAACCCTGTTTTTTGTCAATGATTGCAAGTGTCTAACCTTTGTTGAATCCTGCCCCCTTGGGGCATTGTAGTGTCTGCTATACCTTCTGATATATGCCTGCCATGTTCCCAGTATTAAAAGGTATATGGCTAAGTCCCCACTGGTGGTCTGGCTCTGCTCTATAGGGGGAGGAGAGTCCCTACACCTCCCACAGCACTTGTGCACCTGCTTTGATCCCTTCAATTGGAGAGGGGTACCTCTTGGAGTACCGCCTGGGTTATACCCTTTTGTGCAAAATGGCACCACTGCAGTCAGCTATACACAATGCATCTCCTTTACTGGTGATAACAAGAAGCTGCTACTCCTGTTAACCATTCAAGACTTAGCAGATTCTGACTAATCTCCCATCGCTGCACTAAGTCATGTGCATCAGTTGAATTCTAATGGTAAAATCTTTGGGGGAGCTTTATCCAAACCATGGCTAGCAGCTAGGCCTCTGAAAGATGAGGCATCTTAATTCCTTTTATTTCTTAGAAAAATCTTTTTCAGTATTGCTGGAGGCAGACTCCTGCCCAGATTTGTAGCGCAGAGGGGAACGGTGGGATGAAAGCCTCTTTAGTTTGTCAACTGAGCAGATATTATTTAGAATCAGTGAAAAAGACAATGAAGCGCTTATTCTCAGGATCCTTATCTTGATTCTTCAAGATCACTTGCAGGCTGCAACTCTGAGCTTTGCTGAGTTAAAGATGGCTTTGTGCAGCTCCGGAGTTGCCTCAGTGCTTGTATCTACAAATTAAACATTATGTGTGTCAGTGGGGAATTTAGAGAATCAATTGGCAGACAATTAAAGTGCATTGAGATTTTTGGTTCATGCAGAAATAAGCAGCAGAAAGGTTTCATTTCAAAGATCCATTGGTTGTTAACAGCACCAGTGCTCAGAAATTATGTAGCTGCATGAAATGCAAAGATAGAGCTATCCATGAAGAAATTTGGGGGGGCGGGAAATGGAAATGTATATGGCAAAGAATTTCCACTGTCTCTTGGAAGCCTGGACCATTTAATGAAAATGGCTCCATCCCTGGCACTGAACTACTCTGCATTTTAAGTCAAATCCTATTCCCTTCCAGGGTTAATTGCAAAAATCCCACTGGCTTGAAAGGGAGCAGGCCATAAAGAAGCATCATAGTATTTTTTATGGATGAGTACAGGCTCCTAGCATAATGAGAGCCTTGGTTATTAGAAACATAAACCTTAAACTCTACTTTTGGGACAGATGTCTGCAGGGTGAGACGGTAGCTTTAAACCACCTGTCGGCTTTTCGGTTTCTGGGCTACTGTAGAGGCCAAAATAGCCCACAGGATAACTTTTAAAGCAGCCCAATGGCAGCTCTAATTTGCAACAGCCTTCCCAGGCTGCCTTGTACATGGTGTAATGTCCATAACAGCATGCACCTTTTGTAGAATCTGAATAAGGAATTTTTCCTTGGCCCCTTGTGGGCTGTTTGCCATCCCCTTGTCCTAAGTGTTTCTGTGCCTCTATTCTCATGGAGTCTGAGCATTTTGCCATCTTAAATGTATGGTACTGACCATTACAACACCCTGTGGGGTGGGACATTGTGATTATGTCCATTGTACAGATAGGGAACTGAGTTACAGAGGTTCAGTGACTTATCCAATATCACAGAGAGAGGTTGTGACAGAAGAGGGAACTGAATCTGAGTCCCAAGCTCCTACTCATAAGCACTGGACTGACCTCTGTCTTCCATATATTTCTATTTCAATGGGATCTGGTGAATGACTACCCTGCATGTCTTTGAGCCCCTCCATCCTGTTTCTTTTAAGGGGTCTCAGTGTAGGCACCTGAAAAATGATGCCCCTGCTTAGCTCTTCTGAAAACCTTGGCCTTGGTATAGCAGTGCTGTCACCAGAGAGAGGGGGAAGGTCCAACTACACAGTGGAGAACATGGCATGGCTATGAAGAAATAGAAGCCAATGCCAGATGCTGAATAGAAAACTGTGAGCACAGCAATTCACCAAGCACTGAGCAGGGCTTGGAGATGCACGGTCTGAAAACCAGATGTTTGAAGTCTCCCATCTGACTCTGCTGTACATGTCGGAGCTCTGCTTGTCATTAGAATGGCACGCCTAGTTATCTTTCTGTATTTACATTTTCTCTCTGCATCACTGAGCATCTGTCTATCTGGTTCCATTAGATGCTAAGGGGCTTGTGTGATGTGAGGCCTATTTTTGCTTCCTGTCATGTGCTGAACATGGAAAACTATGAAGAAAAGTTTACTGGGGACTCCCCTCTCCCTTCCCGTAAGTATGATGGTGAAAAAATAATGTTGGACAAACATAAAGAAAACAACATATGAGCTGCTATTGTGACCTGGCAAAAGCTGGGGAGACCTGCAAAGGTAACTGGAAAGAGCTATTAGGAGAATCTCTCTGATTACTGAAAACAAAAAGTCTGGAATCACTTTAACAGCCTGAAAGGGGGAAGGGAACAGCAATCCACTAGAAGCCAGGCTGATCAATGCCAGCTGCCCTCAGGCCATCAAACATGATGGCCTGAATCCCTGTAGCTCCTCAGAACAACAACAACCCTCCTAGCCTGGTAACACCTTTCTGCTCTGCCTGCAGAAGCGGGGGGAATAGAGCAGTGTAACCTGGGCCATACTCCAAGAGGTACCTCCTCTCCGATTGAAAGGATCAAAACGGGTGCACAAGTGCTGTGGGAGGTGTAGGGACGCTCCTCCCCCTATGGAGCAGAGCCAGATCACCAATGGGGCCTTAACCATATACCTTTTAATGAGAGAACAGTACTGGGAACATAACAGGCATAAACCAGGGGGTATAGGGGACACTACAACACCTGGAGGGGGCAGGATTCAACAAAGACACTTGCAATCATTGACAAAAGACTGGGTTAACCAAAGTGTAAAACACAAACAGCAGAACAAACAATACTGGTTGGTGAAATATAAAAAAAGGCACAAAATGTCAAATAACAAGGAATATAGGGCTTAGGTACCTGGAGGTGGGGAAAGAGGGAAAACACAATGGCCCCTTTCCACTGCAACAAAGATTTCTCCCTGTTACTTCACTCACCCCAGCTAGGACTTGGACTAGATCTCCCCATGATAGGCAGAAATTCTACCACACAGCCACCAGTGCTGGTACAGTGCCAAGCTGCTAGGAGTCTTGACCTTCCAGGATCCCCAGCCTCACGTCAAGCTGCCTGGTCTCTTATTGGAAGAGCTGGGAACCTCTCGGGTCGTTGCTCAGATCCTTGCTGGAGCTGGGGAGCCTCTCCTGCTGGCTGCACCTTCTCGTAGGGGATCGTGGAGCCCAGCGGGGAGCCTCTCCTGCCAGCTGCACACCGTGCTGCTAAGGGTCTGACTGCTGCCTGCAGGTCCTACTCCTTCAGATGCTTCTGGAGCAACTGTTCCTGCCCCGCTGGGGCAGCTCCTGCCAGCTCTTTGAAGCCCCTTTCTTGTGGCCCCTCACTGGTCTCTCTTAAGTCAGCCACGCTGCCCCTTTTATCCCCCTCCAGGTGACCCAAGGGGCCAATCAGGGGACACAGAGGGTGAGTCTCTGGGGCCTGATTGGTGAGTAAAGGGAATCCCAAGTCCTCCAATCATCTTTTGCCCTTTCAAAACCCCTAGGCTAAGTCACTGCCAGCTAGCCTGTCGCAGCAGTTAAGATCATTATGGTAAGCATCATCAAACATAGACATACACAGACATGGTTCTTTGGGTAAATCTAAAATATTATTTCAGATTTATTTATTTCAGATTTATCTAAAGAACCTATTTATTTCAGATTTATCTAAAGAACCTTGTCTACCTATGTCCTTAGACCAACACAGCTACAACCTATACCATTGAACATAAACATGCAGTTGGTGGGACCAGATAATGGGGCTGCTTCTCACTGAAGCTGTGAAGATCTGGGTGAGGGTCTGTAGATATGCAATCAGCCCATTTGTGGCTCTGTAGAGGAAACAAGTCCCACCCTGGCTGCAGGAGTGTTCACTGGGGCAGATTCAACTTCCTTCTGGACCAAGAATTAGTTAAAGGGTGGTAAGGCAGGCATATGAGGCGCTGTGGGAGCCAGTTCAAGGCTTGGGGTAGGCTTCAGCAGCCACAACTGGCACCTCTAATTCAATGAGCCTTGTAGGACTACAGAAGCACACCTGCCCTTGTCACATCCTGTCTTCCTTGCCCAGAGCTTAGCCTTTGCTGGGGGAATTGGGAAGACCAGCAATTCCAGATCTGGGTATAGAGGATCTCTGTGCAGGGGAAGCCTCTATACCCAAATCCTATAGCCTCAAGGTGCCTGCCTTACTGAAGACAAAGTGCAACAGGATAATGATGAACAAGGCCCCGTAGGCTTCCCCTGCCTCACCCAGGTTATTCTGGTGCCTTGCAGGACTGATGAAAGGCCAGGAGGGAATATTTCTGGAAACTTAGTTTTTTCTCTTAGAGGGAAGAGCAGTAAGAACAAAGTTGGCTCTGTCTGTGGGCTCTCACCTTTCAAACACAAAAGCTGACTGTGGCACCACCCACCTTGTACTTTTGCAGACTGCAAGTCAAGTCCAGCCAAAAACCACCAGGAGAATGTAAGAAATAGTGAGCGTTTAGTCCGTTCTCCACCTGGTTTTGGAGGCTTAATGATGTAGAGTTTTCAGGTTAGAATATACTTTGTACTTAAAGAAGAATGAGATTCTGTTGCAATCATGTGATTCCAGGAGCTGGGGTTTCAAGAAAACACCACGAAAGTGCAAGACTCAGGAATTATTAACTGCGAGTTGTTAGATAGGGAGACACTGGGGAGTAGCTGGTACAGACAGGCCTGGGACAGGTGTCTCTCAGGACTGCCACAATTCACCTGCCCCTCCTCCAGCTCAGACTAGACCAGGGGTGGGCAAAATGTGGCCTGGGGGCCACATGTGGCCTGCCAGGCCATTCTATCTGGCCCACAGGGCCCCTAAAGGATTTAGAAAATTAATATTTATCTGACCTGGGCTGCCTGTCATGTGGCCCTCAATGGCTCGCCAAAACTCAGTAAGCGGCTCTCTCCCCAAAATAATTGCCTGCCACTGGGCTGGACAAACCCCAGCCTGAGTTCCCTCCCCTCCTTTCTCCCCACTCCCATCCTGCAGACAGCACCAGAGCTGAGGTGGGAGGGAGGGAGATGGTGTGATGGGAGAAAGGCAGCTCCTCCTGGATTGGCTCCAAAGTGGAGCTCAATTCCCCCACGCCCCTGACCCAACAGTGAATGTCTGTGTGTGGGGGGATGTAATTCTAACTCATGGTGCTTTCTGTGAAGCACCATGAGTAGTGTGGAGGTGCACATCTGTCAGCACCCACAGTGTAAGCTGCTCTGTTTTGCTTTGGACCCTGAGCTCTAGCCGTACAGCCATAGGTACTGCCTTTATACCTTGGAGAGGGCTCTTCTGTTTTTAGGTCTATACAATCTCTGGATCCTCGCACCCCCTCATAAGCATGGCTCCCCATCCTGCACTGGGAACTTGTAGCTGTTTGCAAGCCAGGGTTCTGGCTCAAGTAATACTGGGTCTGAGCAAAGCCAATCCACACTTTTGCTTCAAACGAACTGCATCTCTATATTTTGTTACATTCCTTCTGATTTTTCTTGTGACTCTGCAGACCTGACTCTAGTAGGAGGAAAGTTCAATCCTGAGAGAGAGGACATTCAACAGGGTGGGGTGGGAGAGGTAGGGGATTTGATATGAAAGCACAATACTGAGTAGGGATGCCAAGCTCAATGCTACCCACTCTAGGGGCTTGAAGAAGCATCCAGAGCTTCAGGGGGTTACCTGGGGCTGCACATCCAGCCTGAGCTTCACACACTACTAGGCCAACCCCTCTGCCTCCAAAATGCAGCCACATAGGAAGATAAATCTAGGATAGTGAGCCAAGTCAGAAATGCCCAGCCTATCTAGCCTGCCAGCTCCATCCTGGGGCACATAGGCAAACAGGCTGTTGCTGCTCCTGAAGGATCTTCACCCTAACAGACATGGCCTGATACTCTCCTGGCAGGTGGGACAAGGGTGGGTGAGTGAGCAGGGAAGGGTGGCAAAGATGTGGATCCACATTCCCCTGTTCCCATCCCTCTCGCCAACACTGAAAGGGAACAACTGCAGACATTTTCTCTGCAGTGCATCCAGGCTCTTGTGAGGCTGCTCTCCTGTTCCTCAGAAACTAGGTACTTTAGCTACATTTTAGGGGTTCCACATTCACAGCTTGCTTCAAAGCCCACTAGACTCAGCTGGAGTCTCTCCAGGGCCTTGGAGAGGCTTTGAGATAGATGCATTGTCAGAACTGGGCTGGAAGAAAGAAAGTACTAATGACTGCTAACATCACACCCCTCCCTCCTTCCATGGTATTGTTTCCAGACAGCATCCAACATTTATCCCTGAGGAAGGGTACTGTGATACCAGAAAGCTTGTCTATTATTATACCAGCCATAAAGTTGGTCCAATAAAAGATATCATGCACAAGAATTCTTGCCTCTCAACATTATCCCTGCCACCTGAGAAAACTGGCAAACCACCAGTCAGTGATGCACTCCTTGCCTCCTATTTCAGATCCTTTGGTGGGGGGCGGGGAGAGGCAGGGAGGTTAATTTAGTTTTGTTTTGCTTTGCAGCCTCTTCTGATCAAACCTTACAAAACAGGGAGTTCTGAGGCTATTGTTGCCCTCCCCTGTATGTCAGCCTGTTGTGGGAAGATCCCAGTCCCAAACTGCGCCAGTCCGTTACAGGCCTGCCTCATAGCTTATGCTGTGCCCTTAAGGACAAAAAGAACCCAGATGATAAGTTACATCATTGGTCATTGCAAGGAGGTTTTTCACATGACATTCTCGGCCTCCACAAAGGCCTGGATTGTTCCTTCAAGGACCCTGCAAGATCTGTTAAGGAAAAAAAGCCATGTCAGACTTGTCTGATTGTGCTTTTGCTCAACAGAACAGACGCTCTATGTAGGCCCTTTCCTGACTCTGTCAGAGTCGTTTCAGCCTAAGGGACATGGGGAAAGGTGATTACAATGCCAAGATTTGCCATCATCTTGCTCACTCAGCTTGTCTGACCTTTCCCTGTCCACTTCTATTTAGGTAGACCCATCCCAAAGACCTTACAGTCTACTAGTATGTTTGTACAACCCCTATCACAGTGACCCCCTATTTTCACTTAGTCCCTTGGCCTACTGTGATAAGCAATGAAGAGCACTGAGTTCACTGTGGTGTTACTGTTGTTTTTTAACAATGAGTTACTTAAGATTGAATAAGAACCCCCAGCCCCATTTGTTATTGCTATCATGATATTCCCTAAAGGAGAGGGCCCCAACATTTGTCAGCCCATGGGCAACAATACCGAGCAAGTAACACATGGACAACATCACATTTTGTTCTCCTTGCTAACCTGCAAAAATATGACTACATGGAAAGCAACATGAGCCTGACTTCTATCCATCCTTAATGGACTGGCCAAAGCCAACATCCTGAGGTAGGTCTTCCTTGACCAGTCTCATTTCCTTTTATGACCAGGTGACCTGTCACATGGACAAGGGAGAAGAGATTGATGTCATATATCTTGACTTCAAAAAAGACTTTGATCTGGTATCCCATGATCACCTCTTGGCAACACTGGCCAATTG
>NW_017728943.1:1543767-1613285 GCF_001723895.1 Crocodylus porosus | reverse complement strand
TCTTGCTGGGATCCTATGACCCCAGCTGACTTCCTGCCCTTTGGGCAGGGGGGCTGGACTCGATGATCTTCTGAGGTCCCTTCCAGCCCTAATGTGTATGGAATCTATGAAATTTTCCGTGGCCATAAGCATTGGCAGAGAGTCTTGTAGGTGATATATCCAGAAGCTGCAGGTTGGAGACTAGTGGCCAGAAGCCCCAGCTATGCTTAGGACCCTGGTATTTTAGGTGCTGTATAGACAAAGTGTCAGAAGAAAAACATAGGCACAAAGGGGTGAAGTGACTTGCTCTAGGTCAGAAGAGGTCAGTAGCAGAGATACGTAGAAATCTCAGGTGTCCTGAAAACCCTTCACTTCTACTGAACAACTCTGCCTCTCAAACATCACTCCTGCTTTTCTGCTCAAATTTTCTGCTTCATGTAGAAAAAACCGATATTCAATGCATGCACAATCCTAGCCATTTTTTAACCCATATACAATCTTTTTTTTCACTATCTTTGCTTTAAAAAGCTGGAAATGAAAGGCAGAAATATCTAGGGAGTATTAACTCCCTAGTACTAACTCAATGTCAGAGAGAGAAACACAAGTCAAACACCGGGGCAAACTTCAGTCACTTGCACACTGTTTGCTCACCATATAATAGTTTTTCATTGGGATTTCTTTGGGAAGTCTGAACAAGAATGAAATGCAGGCAATGCTACTCACATAGAAGGCAAGATAGATTTGCACCTTACACACTAACCCAGGACAGAGAGACTGACAAACAGGTGCAGCACAATGTTTTGTGGGCTGAAGCTCACTTCATCAGATGCTGTCAGTGTCTCAGAGCTACTCACGAAAGGCAAGTGACAAACTTTCTGCTCTGATAAGGGCAAGGTGTGGGACACAATGTGTGATGGGGACCCTGAAGCTGGGGGAAGCTCCAAAATCATCCTTGCAGGGAATGCCAGATACAGAGGGATCCATGCCTTCAGCGCACACGATTCTCTCTGTGAAATCAAAATGTAGGTGTCTCCCCATGGAAAAGCTATTCACCCAAGGGCACAATTAGACTATGGAGCGCCTTACCACAGGACACTGTTGATATTAAGCAGGTTTGAAGAGGCCTTGGCTATTTAGGTTGCTAACTGCCTTTCTGGAGTTGCATAGCTTAAGACCAACAGAACACTTTGAAAGGGAAGTAAATCCCCCATGATTTTAGCTGAGCTTGAACTTGTAGGGGTCGTCTTTTCAGGGGACAGATGTTCCTACATCTGCACCCTGAAGCATCAGGCACTGGCCTCTCTCACTGAGAGGAGACTGAGTTATAAACAGACCTTGGGTCTGGTTACACCAATGCTCCACAGCATCATATTCTCCGTTTCAAGAAGAATCTGCTGAAAGGGAGATTACCTCTTAAACCTCCCTTCCTTTGAAGACTGAGGGAGAAAAATGTCATGAGCCATTGTTTCCCTGTCCTCCATTGTGTGGGTAATGAAAAGATAAACAGCTGTTTGGTTGTGCTGGTAAAATTTGCAAGGCTGCAACATCTGTTACTAATGTGTGCCATAAAAGAAGACAGGATGCGTGTGACATGGCCCAGCTGACATTGCGGGGACAAATATACCCGTGCATTAATGCTAACGGGGATTGTATTTGAGATGCGCACGTGCATGCTCAGGCCCCCCTCTGCCCCTGCTGCACACATCACTTGATCCTGAATTAGAACTCAGAAAAGGAGACTCAGCAACCTTTTGCTGGAAACAGATCGATATGGCAGCTTGGAATAGCCCAGCAGGGCTGAAGATGCATTCACTAGGGGTCATGCAGACAAGAACAAGCACCTGGGACTAATTGCACTAAATAAATGAGCAATTAAGGATATTACAGGAAGACTAAAACATCCCAGACCTCTCTCTGACCCTCTTGTTATTACCATGGAAACAGCCACCCACCCCGGCAGAGGCAAGGCCGTCAGGTTTGTCTTTGCTTCTGTCAGTCAAGTTGTGTTCCTATTCATAAAGAGACAAGGGGGATTTCATTGGGCTGGACAGAAAGAAGGGAAAACCTATGCTTAAATCTCTTTGACTTTGACAGAAGCTGGGAAGCGAAAGAGAGACCCCAGGTCACAGGGGCATGACAGGGTGTTTGTGCCATCTGTGCGCTGTGAAGAAAGCAGAGACTTAAGTGCTATTGTCCCACAAGGATCCAAGCCACAGATGGAGCAAGCAGTCTTCCCAGAGTTGTTCTGAAGTGGCTGGGCTTATCAGTTTTGAAGATGCTGCTGCAGCTAATCATGGTAACGTAATGCGCACAACTAGCCCCGTGCCCAAATACGCACCGATCACTGTGAGCACATGGGTCTAGCCCCAGTTTAGCGATCAGTGCCCAACATTTGGCACTGGCATGCTGAGTCCTTTCTCCACACAACAGGGACAGCCTTACCAGCCCTGACCTGGAGGAACACTGGTAGCGGCTTGATTGGGATACAAGAACACCTCCCCTGCAGGTGTTGCAAACCATCAGTCAATTCAAAGAGGCCATGCCTGCAGCCACTGCCAAGGACAAAGTAAACCCAAAGCCCAGGCATGCAAGTGAGTAACCTAATTTTCTGACAAGGAAAAGTCTCTTCTTCCTGCTGCCACGCTGGTGGATCTGCCTGGGAGAGGATGCAGCACCGTCCAACACTTACTGTAATGCTCCGGCTCAAATGGAAATGCTATTAGAGCCCCTCTCCAAAGGGGCTGAGCCCTGAGTGCAGAGAGTAATAAATATAACATGAACACCAGTGCGAAGCCATTGATTCAAAACCATCCACGCACGCTGGGTTCATTTGTGCTCTTTAATGGATTGTTTTCTTCTCACAGTCACAGCTGCCTGATGCTCTCAGTGAGGCCGTTTTAATAATTAGGTCTGGGTTTTCAAAACATGCTGGCATTGAGGGAATTGCAGATGAATCACCAAATCAGCATTTACTTGACAAAAGAACCAGAGACAGGGTGGGGGAAAAGAGGTTTGGGTTTTTTTCTCTTTACACAGACTCCTGAAGTTTCTCCCTCCCCCTAAACCCTAGGATGGAGAGAGAGAGTGAGAGAGATCGTGATATTACCAGTAAGGACTGCGCCAAGGGAAAGCTGCCTTCTACCCGGAAGCCACATCAAAAAGCCAGTAGCCCATCCTAAACTCCCTCCTCCCCCATCATCCATGCTATTGTGGAAGCTAAAAGCTGAGTGGGCTATGGACTCTGAATTCTCTTTAGAAGCAGCTCCTTCAGACAGATCAAGATATGGGAATGGGGATATATGCTCTGCAGCCAGAAGAAACACTCAAGCTAAAGACAGTGGTGAAAATGCAATGGGCTTCAATGTGAGCCAGCAAGCCAAATCCGTATCCCAAGGTAGCCAGCCCTCTAACTGCAATCTAGACATAGCTTATGTTTCTGACTCTGTTGTCCTCCTTCCAAATGCTTCTTAAACCACTCCGTTGATGCTTGCAAAATATTTGACAACATCTAGGCAGATGGTGAGCGTAGGGTGGCCATCATAGAGGACAGCCCAGTTATCCTCTACTGATGAAAAACTGGATGCCTTATGTCTATTCTTACATCATAAAAGCATTGGGTTTTGTATCTACAGAGGACAGAGTAGCAGAAAATGGGAATGTCCTCTATGATGTCCACCCAAGTTGAGCTGAGACTATTGCCTGTCATCCCAATTAGTGTTGCCTCCTTATTTCCTCATGCTTCCTTCACTGTTCATCTGTTACTTTTATAGCCATTACTGATATGGCAAGCTTTAGAAAACTGGAACTACTGGCATCCTGTCTTCTGAGTACGTACAGCACCTGGCACAATAAAGTCCTATAACTGGGGCTCCTAGGTTCTCCTCCAAAACAAATAAAAAATCAGTTGATTAATCAACCAGGCATCATCATTCATCACAACCACCACCATCAGGCTGCCAAGGCCCTTGTATAGGACACAGTCTGATGAACACAAATATCAAATATTTTATTTGTAAAGGAACATCTGTCAAAATATGTGATTTATCTCAGCCAGAAGTTTTGGGCTTGCCACAGGCAAACTGTTATACAGGAGCTGACCTGAATTGTCTCTTTCTGTCTTTAAAATCCATGAGTCTATGAAAGTTAAAATGCTGTAGTTTCCTTCCTTGAGTGAAATAACACTATCAGTAATAGGAACAGAAATCCATAACTTTGCTGGACACCCAATATTGTGGATTTAGCAGAGACACTGATTTTATGGCTCATTTTAACTTACCTCTCACTTACCTCCGCTTTCTTTCACTCCACAGGTGATAACTGCCCACTTCCCTTTTAACCAGAAAAGTTTATTGATCAATTTAAAATAAACCGAAGCAATTGTTCTAACTTGTTCAAACTTTTGCTTAGCTTGGACTGCAGCTGCTTCTTGCCCAGACCTGATAAAGGGCACTTGTTGGACATTTCTCCCAACTACATAATAAGCTGGTCATATAAAAAGATATCGTCACCCCTCACAAATCTTGCTTTTGTCATATCCTGGCTCCAACAACATAATCTCAGGTCCATGATTCCTTGCTTCTGAGGTAAATCATTTTCAGCAGTGAAAAGGGAGGTAAATGTGGCGTTTGCACCGAGTGTAGGGAACTTTGGGGTTAAAATCAATCTCACTCCCCCAAATGAGATGGTATTGGTGAAACATATTGATGGAGGGAGGGAAGGGCAAGCAGGAATCCTGCCTTGCCACTGCCCTAGTTGTAGCTGTTCTGTAAAGATTCCATTCTTCCACCTAATACATTTCACTAGGATTAAATTTACTAAAGAGGAAATAAAAATGAATGCATGCAATTAAAAAGCTGGTTGCCACAATGAAAGAAGGTCATCAGTTCATTTGCTAATGCAAGCAGGTTTCATTAGGATCCACTTACTCATTAACTTTCTAAAACTGAATTTCCTGGAGAAAAAGATTCTATTGAACTTTTAAAAGACAAAGGAAAATAGTTAAAAGAAAAGAGAGAAAGACTGACAACACGTATCTTTTCCAATGTGCTGTACAAGCACTGGGCAAAGTCCAAACTTTTCCCTTCCCCTGAAACTTGGCTTTGTTCTCATTCATGCTAGAGACTCCAGCTATGACTGAATCCTTATTGTGATAAGTGCTGTACACATGCATAGTAAAAGTCCCTGCCTTGAAGAGTTCCAGTCTGACTACACCAATGGTTTCCAACCTGTGGTCTGTGGACCCCAGCAGGTCCACAGAATTTGTCCAAGGGGTCTACAAATGATGACTATGATCAATGGAAAGTATGCAAATACCCACACTTACAATTCAAAGGGGTCCACATCTCCATCTGAAATTTTTAAAGGGGTCCGTACCTCCATGCAAAGTTTTTTAGGGGTGCGCAAATGAAAAAAGGTTGAAAACTACTGGTCTGTACAACACAGAGCAAGGAAGCAATGTGCTCAGGTTCCCAGAGCAACTCAGCATCAGAGATGGGAATGAAACTCCCTATCCAATGTGTCATGCTGCTATGGTTAAAGCCAGGGGTAGTTTCATAGTGACTGATCATTTGTACTCTTTGAGCATAAGAATCATTTTAAGGCAGCTGGGAGACCCGCTCCCAGGGAAAGCCAAACTGGAATTGGTCCGCAAATAGCTGTTTGTGTCCTTGAAACTTCCCTTTAACGATCATTGATATTTCAATAAATACTTGGCTTGACTTCACTCAGACTAGTTCTAAACTGCTGTCACTCCCCTTTTTTTCTGATTTTGGAGTTCTTTTTGATTTAGAGCTGTGTAAATGAGGAGGCAACTGGCCCAGCATCATTTATCTTCTTGATGTTTTATTTTTCCAAATGATCAAGCCAATGCCTTCAGATGCAAGATGTGCAAAGGAGTCTATCACCGACTTACCCATTCAGTTTCTTTCCCCCCCCCAGTATCGCAACAATAAGTTTCCACTTGAGGTGAGCTGGGGGTCTCAGCCAGACCTAAACACGTCCAGATTTTGCAGCACCTCATATACAAGGTTGCCCATTAAGATCACACCCAAACAACAAACCTGGCTGTGAACTAGAAACAGTGACCTAGAGAGCATCAGTGGGCAAATGCAGCCACTGAAGAGATGTCGAGGCAAGGGGGACACAAAACCCAGCTACCAATGTCTGGCTCATTGCCTGTTAAGTTGACAGATGCACTTGTGGTGAAGACAGAGCTGCTTACATGGGTTTTAATGTTCAGACTGCCGTCAGAGAGTGCTTGTTTTCATTGCGGATGCAGCTAAAAGCAGAAGTACTGTCTGGCTGAAGAAAGTGGGATTCCAGACTGAAGCTAACTGTGGCCAGCAAAACCAGTGTTCAAGTATCAGCTCTTCTAGGAAGGCATCCAACATGGTGTGGTCAGTGTCTCTTTCTCCCTCTTGTATAGACAGTTCTCTCTTCCATTTCTCCAGCTGTCCCACCTTCGTGGACTCCCACATACAGCCTTCCTTTCTTTGCTCACCTCCCTTTTTCCCTTGCCATATTCATCCCTCCCCTCCCCCCATGCTCTGTTTCTCTTTTCATGGTTAGCTCTAGCACAAGGGAGGCTCCTGGCTAGTCCAGCTCCTCTTACACTCACCCCTTGGGCCCAGCCACACCTGTAAGGGGCTCTGTTCCCAAAGTAGCTCTACACCCAGAGGAGTGCAAGGGAGCCCAGATGTGAGCCATAATTGATCCTAAATGAGAAACAGCTTGGAGGATGGGGGAGCAATTTAGCAACTGGAAGGAGAAGGGGGAAGATAATGGAGGTGGGGGAGTCTGAAAGGGAGATGACTGGGAGCTTTTGGAAGAGAGGCACCTGCAGTCCTTGCCAACACCAGCCCTGGCCTTCTTGCTGCTGTCAGCAGGCAATTACCAACCATTATGATCTTCCTTGAAACGGAACAGGGCTTTTAATGCAGCCAATTTCAGACTGCTGGCCTCTTCTGCAGAGAAGGAAACTTTGTTAAATGGTGATAGGGATCTGGAAGTGGCATTAAGATGCAGAGACCAGAGTAACGTTAAACAGATGCCATGGGCTCTCTCCAAGGCCTTTATTGCAAAACAAGGCCCAGCTCAACCTCCCCAAGGACTCCACTTTTCCACCAGGCACCAGACAATTCTGTGGGAGGTAGGCGTTTCTACAGCTGGTGTGGGTGCATGTTCTGCCATACCCACACCAGAAGTGTTTCCATTCTGTCCTCCACAGGAGTTGTGAGATTTCACTGACTCCTTAATTGAGATCTCAGGTGACACTTTTGAAAGCTTACAAGGTCACCGAAGAGCTAATTCCTGCTAACATTATCTTTGGTAATACTAATTCAATGTCATACAGTAATAATCCTTAGGATTTTCCTAATGATCATGCCTAAACTGGGCCACTGTAGAATCTATGTGCTACCCACTGTACGCATATTGCTGAAAGCAGAAAGAGATGTGTGGAAGAGAGGGGAAAAGGAGGGGGTAAAAAGGAAGATAGAGACCAGTAGAGAAAAAGGGATAGACACAGCTGTCAGTTAAGTCTTAGCCACTTTACTGTACATTTAAAACATTTATTTCAATAGGTCCTAAGCTTCTCACATAGGTTTGGGGCATATAATATCCCATAAGGTGCCTACCTGCCCCCTTAGGCAACCATGTACCTTTGAAAGTCTGCCCCTAGATTGAAAATGGGCCATAATCTCCTTAGTACATCTAAAAACTCTGCTTCTTAAATCAGAAGGTGCCATATTAGTATCTCCTGTTATTATTTATTCAGTACTAACTGCTGGTTGATGACAAAGCTGAGCAGCTGCAGGTTTTTATTGCTCATGAATGCTGCCAGAAAAGCCATTTCTATTGCTCTCTCAAGACGGATACAAGTAGGAGGCTTTAGACTGAAAATTCCTCTGGGTGGGACCTGTGTCTTTCTTTGTGCCTCTTGCATCTCCATGCTCATCAGTGCTTAACTAGTAATTGATATGAAAAAAATGTACTTAGGCTGCATGTGGGATGTGTGTAATAATGTATGTAGCAACTCTCATCCAAGGGTCTTAAAGTCTGTTGCAGATGTTAGTGTCTGGTTTTCAAAAGGATTTTGTTGTCTCAGTTACAGTAGGAATGCATTTAGGGTTACGGGGGGTGGTGTAGGGGTCAGATTTTTCATGGGCATGCATCAAGTACTGAGCTCCTGTGAATACCTGTCTCCACATGTCAACATGTCTAACAAGAACAGTAAGAGACTGGATTCGATTTCACCTATTAGGTGTATATAAGTAGACTTCGATGCTTAAATGTGATCCTATTCCACCTTGCTTCAACCCCTGAAAAACAGCTGATGCAGAAGGTGAGTCATCCTCACTTTTTTGTGATGTGATCATAAGGGTCAGCTAACAGTGAATCACAAAAGTAGATGCATTCATGGATTTTCAGGGACTTGAGCAGGATGGAACAGAACTGCACTTAGGTGCCCCAGTCTATTTAGATGCATACCATATTTACTCAGATACCACAAGCACTTTTCCCCCCAGAACAGCTCTCTAAAATTGGGATGCAGGTCTTAAGCAGGGAACATGATTTTCTTCACCAGAACAGAAGGAGAAAATTAGATGCATGGAGAGTCCATGCTACAAAATGGCTGCCTCTTCTTGCTGAGACAGCAAGCAAGCGGGGATAGAGTCCAGTATTAATCCTTTCACAGCTGCCACTGAATTGCTATGGCTCAGCCAAATGCTACTGTCAATTCAGTAGCATCTGTAAAAGGGTTAATACTGGACTCCACTCCTGTTTGTTTGCTGTCATCTTGCAGCACAGCTCTCCATGATAAAACCAGCTCTAGGCCACGATTCTATAAAAAAAAAAAAAGTCCTACGTTCTACTCTCTCAAAACAAGGTGTTTTGCCTTATTTGGGGGCATATCATATGCTGGAAAATATGGTTGGGGGGAAAGATTGTAGCCCAAGGTATATTCCTAGTAGTGCCTCAAAGAGACTGTCAAGCCGCAGTCATTGAAGCACTGTAAAGATACTTCCTTTTCCAAAACATTTATCTCATTAACAGGTGGGAAAACGGAAGTGGAAAGAACTCTCTCAGCTTAGGATTGGAGAACTCAGGAAGCAAGCTGGGTATCTTGGCATCTATGCCCATTGTCTATCAATCTCTGTTATCAGAGCAAGGATCAGAAGTCTTTAATACATTTATTATCATACACCTTCAAGGTAGGAGATTGATATAATTTTTTTCCAGGAACAGAGCTAACATGCATACCTCACACAGGAAGTTTGTTGCAGAGCACAGAACTAAGATCAGTTCTTTTAAGTCTCAAACTAGTACCCTGATCACTGGACCAGCTTTCCGAGGCTTGAATTAATCCATAGGGTGTGAACAGATGTAACACTTATATTGCTATTAAATTTATACAGATATAAATTGTTCCAATATAACTGTTGCATCTTTCTGCTCCTACACCAGTACAAATGGAGTAAATGATTGTGAACTTTAAACCTGAACAGCTGATGCAATGTGCTGAACAGCAAATCTTCTCTCCCCTTTTAAAATGGTTTAACTGTACGCATGTCCACAACCACAGACTATTACGCAAATGAGATTCAGCCTTCAAAGCTCTCAGCCAATTGCCAATATGGCAGAATTTGGACAGCTCAGTCTTATAGTCAACAAGGGGGCTATAATTTAATGAACAACTCCCAGCCCAGGGCTCCAACTCTTCACTGCAAACGGAAAGTGGTTTTTTTACTGGGTATGTTAGACAGTCATTTAAAATATTTGTTCATTCGTGCCGGGGGAAACACCTCCTCCAGAGCCACAGTGGCTATTAATTTTGTAAAATATACAATATGTTATTACTGTTATAAAACAGGGCTTTGCTGGGTCTGCAGGCCCTGGAAATTAGTCATTGCTGCAGTTAAAAACCAGTGGGTTCGCTTGTTAATTGCCCTGCCTCTGACTGTTAAATAACAAACTGGTCGTTAACTCCTGGTTAAAAAAAAAAGAAAAGCAATTTGTCGAAGGGATTAGGGCTGAAATGATAACACTAGGCAGTGGGAGCCAACCTTCTAGGTAGGCATGCCACAAATTAAGCCCTGTGCCTTTCTTGAGAGCCACACTGATTCCCCTTCCTCAGTCCAGTCAGCTGCTCTGCTTTCAGCTGCCTGCCCTATACTCCTTGCCCATATTCCTGGTCTGCTCCCTGCACTATCTGGTGCTGTGCTGCCTGCTATTTCCCTAAACAGCCACATGCAGGTTGGCTAACCCTAACATAGGAGAAAATAAGGAACAAAGTCAGCTGGCTGGCCTGAGATTACCACGGAAAGGTGGAGGGAAACCTGGATTCTTTGGACAGAAGGTTTGTGCTTGGTCTAAATTGAAATATGGCTAGAAAGAAAAAGGAAGTTTGGGAAACTCTTTGAAAAGAGCAAGGGACTCTATTCAGAGCTTGATCCTGAGATCAAGGCCACACCCAGTTCAGTCTCTTTTTCAGCATCTACTCTGCCGCAGTGTGAAACATGATACTGGGCAAGACAGCCACAGATTCACAGAAGTTTAGGTCTGGAAGCGACTTTGTGAGATCATCGGGTCCAGACCCCCTGCTCTGGGCAGGAAAGACTGCTGGCATCAAATAACCCCAGCAAGGTGTGCATCCAGTCTTCTTTAAAAGATCTCCAGGGCAAGTGCCTGCACCACCTCTGCTGGAAGTCTATTCCAGAGTCTGGTCACACGAACCATGAATAAGTTTTTCCTTGTATCCAGTCTGAAACCTTCTAGGAGTTTATGACCATTGCTTCTGGTTTTCCCCTGGGGCGCTTTGGTAAATAGTTGCTTGCTTAGCCTCTGATGCTCACCCATGATATATTTGTAAGCTATTTGAATCGATAAATGGCAGCTCTTATGTAGAGGTAGTGTAGGCATGGATTCAGCAATGACTAAGTGAGAGGTGAGTTTCATTCCAGGACCTACCACTGGTTTCCTGAGTGCCCTGTGGCAACTTACTTTCTGCTTCCATCAATTGCATAGATGATTTAAACTCTCAGGTCAGCAGTAGAGCTGACTGGGGAAAAAAACTTTGACAGAACAATTTTCCATCAGAAAGCATGTTCCATCAGAATTAATAATTGTGTCCATTTCTCTGAAATTATGTTTGGGTGAAAAACCCAAGGGGAAAGTCCTAACTATCCAGAGACATCCTGTTTGAGCATTTTTTTGAACAAAACTTTTTGATTTGGCATTTTGAAACAACTATTTGTTTTGAAACATCTGTGTGTATATCAGATTTTGCAGTATAAAAGTAACCAAAACTTAGCATGTTTTGATAGATCCCAAACTTATTTTCTCTGGATTTATTTTCCCAGAGAATTTCAAAAGGCTGGGGTTTCCTTTCAAATCAGAACAAAAAAATGTTTGGGATCTCTAAATTTATTGTGAAATAGAATTTCGACATTCAATACAGCCCCGCTGCATCCCATAAGGGCGAAGTCAGCTGAAATCAGTAGGATCCTTTCAATGTCCTTCAACAGACTTTTGATCAAGCCTTTGGAGAGAAAATGTAATCTAGGATTATAGAATAAGGTTGGATATCAAGAGATCTAGAACTATCCACTGACTGGCTATGTGACCTTCCGCACCACTCCTATTTCCCCATTTTTAACCATACCCACCAACCTAAGAAGAGGATTTGCAAGTATTAATTAATGTTTGCACAGATTAGTATGATCCTTGGGTGAGAAGTGCTAGGGAACGGCACTGTATTAGTGTTGTCATTCTTCCCATGAAATAACCCCAAAACAAATATTGTCCACAAGCCAAAAGATCATTTTTTTATCAACAGTCCTCCTGAGCTTTGAAAATCACCTGGGTTTATTTTGCCTTGCCAATAAAAACACATGCTGCATGAAACAGAATGAAAGCCAGTTCATTTTCTTCTAGCTATTTGGGTACCAATACTGGTATTTAGACACCTACATCCTGTGGAAATCAGTGAAAATTAGGTGCCTAAATACCTGGGTTTTAGCATTGTGTACATTAACTACAAGAAGATAAGAACAGGACATTTGGGAAATATTTTCATCCATCCCTGGGATTGGAAGACCCATGTCCTCCTCTTTGTCCCACCACAGACTTCCTGTGGGACCTCAGAGAAATCACTTCAATTTCTATAATGGGGATAAACTGCATCAGCTTCACTCTGGGCTGGAAAGGTCTCTGTTTATGCCGGCAAGGCACACTGGCATCTGAGGGTAGAAGGTGCTGTGTCACTTTTACTGCTATACAATATGCGCAATGCTCCAGAAGGGCAGAATTGTTTGCCCTCGCCCATACACTTATTCACTACAGATTACGCATAGGCCCATGCCAAATCTCATGCCTACATGTGTCTGCATTGGTTGCCTTGTGGTAACTGTTCTGTTCTTTGTTGTAAATTGCTGTTTGAACATTTGCCTTAATTACAGGGTGACAGCTCCAGTCGAAGGAGTCTGAATAGCAGCGATTCAAGCCTCCTGCAAGTGAACTATATTTATCCTCCAGCACCAAACACTGAACAAAAGCCCTGCCAGCACCAATCCAGAGAGCGGGAGATTCTAGGGTGGTAGCAGGTTGAACGCTGGTCCTCTCTGCTGCTCAAGACAAGAAGGGCAGCTGATTTGTGTCCTCGGTTCAGTCTCTGTTAACATACTGTCTTCACTGTCGCTAGTTAGATGGCAAGAGGTGCTTTAGGAAACATAAGAGATGGTTGTACCTACATGCTACATCCCCCTGAGTTAATCTTCTGTGGCAGTAATTACTACATTGCTAAGATCTAGAACCCAGCCCTACTGTTACCATATTGACTTTAACCCTGTTGTAATGCTCCAAAACCAAATCTCATCATTATGTTCTAGAGCCCTATGGCCACCCTAGGGAACTTAACCCTGTAGAACCCAACTCTGTAGTCACCTCATATAGTGTAACCCTGCCGTAGTGCCCTAAAAGCGAACTCAATAGACAGCTAAAACAAGCTTGTCTACACAGGGAAGTCATCTAAATTAACAAAAAGTGTGATTTAAGATTTGCTAGCTTGCATCAAGCCCTGTGTGAATGCTTAAATTCAGAAATCATGTGGCTTTAATCTTATTAGCTTAATCCAGGAAAGTTTACAGGTTGCTCTGGTAGCAGTAAGAAAAGCCACAGAGACAGACTGCTGAATATAGTTTTGAAATTGCATGTATCCAACTATCTTTCACAGCTGTGTTGTCAGGGGCACTTCAGAGAAGTACAACAAAATGATTAGGAGCTGGACTTCCAAGGAAGTTTTACATATATCCATCTTGGCCAAGCAAAAGAAAATGACTGGATCAGAATATCCCAGGACAAGGACGACTTTCACACCAAGGGAAGGAAATTTAATTGCGTAGTGTGGTACACACACAAACAGCAAGAGTAATGAAATGAAATGAGAAGCAAAGGAAAATTAGGGTAGGTATCAGGGGAAACTGCCTGACCCTGACATGAAGGAGGGTGTGAAATTGTGTGCCTAGGGAAAGTTTAAAAGCATTAAACTTTTACGCACATGCACACGCATATGCACATGCACATACACGCACACACAGAGAGCACTTTTGCAGTTGCAAGAGGAAGAACTGGATGATCCAACAGGGCTTTTCCATCTTTTAACTCTCTAGGCCTGATTCTCTTCCTGTTACCCCTGATGACTGCAGTAAAATTACTCCTAATGAAGCTAGTGTAACAGAGGAAAATTGGGTGCTATCATTCCATGGCACCTCCACCCCATTCCAAAGAAAGCATCCCACTCTGGGTTGTGTGTGAGCCTATGCTGATGGCAACTTCAGTTGATCTGACATCTGCTTGTTCCCAGCTCTGCTCACATACCCTTGAGACCTACTTTAGTCTTTTGGCAAACACTGTATAAAGTTACAGAGTAAGCTCTGCATTTGCTTGTGTTTGCTGAGTGTCCGTATTTCTAAGGCAAATTCCCTGTACAATGGATAATTAGCCATTACCCTAGGATTGATGAGCTGCTAATTGACATTAATCTCATGGTGATATTTAGAAGGTTATGGCAACATGCACTAAAACTCTGCAGTGTTGCATATTAAATCCCTGTGCACCCTCCTCCCTTCTTGAAAATCTACTTTCTCATTATTTTTGCAGGGTCTCTTCCTGCCTTCCCTGTTCTAAAGAGCCCCTTTGCACAGGGAAATGGAGTTCATAAATGACAGAGTGGAAGCTTTCAGGTTTACATCACTTGTTGACAATGAACTTGGAGGCCTTCACCCATCTCCCCAATACAGTCAATGGAAAGATTCCAGTAAGAACTGAATACAGGCCCTGGGTCAGTAGTAACCAGACTGGTTACTTGGTTATATGATGGCAGGGGTGCCTACCTCTCTCTGGTAATATGAAATGATCCCAGTGCTTAGTGAGCAGGTATCTATGGAAACACCACCTAGTCCAATCCACAAATGACCCTAAATTCTCACTGCTCTGGATTCTCGTCTCACTTCTCTGAAGTCACTGAGGTTGCACCAGGAACTTCACTGGATTATTTCCTGACTGACAGGAAAACCAGCAAGATTGGTAGAGTTGGCTGAGTAAACTCCGATAACCTTATTTACTACTGCCTAGCATCTAGCACCAGATTTCTCTTCCATTTACCCCTGATGTAAAGCAGGAGGAACCCTAGTCCTCTCCAGCTAAAACCAGTTAGAGGAACAGTAAGCATCCTTTACACCAGCCTACAAAGGACTACTAAATTGATTTGGTACCACTGTACTTTCACTTCACACTGGTGTAAAAAAAAGGTAAAGAGTCACAATACAATTTCACCCCAAGTTAGTGCGAGTGACCTTCAAGATTTAGCCCTAGAGCAACATCACAGGGCTGGGATCTCACAAAAAAGCAGCCCAAGATAAACTGTGCTGTAGCTTCCACTAATTTTGTATGAGCTAATTTACTAGGGCTGGAATTGTGGGTTTTGTTTATTTCTTTAATGAGGTTTCAGGGCAACTTTGCCAAAGATCAAAGCTTTCTTTTCCCTTTCAAACATGGAGCTGAAATATTTGCTTAGCTCAGCAAACCAGCACTAGCACCGCTGTGCTGCGAAATGGTTTGCAACAAACCTGTCACCGGCTTTTTTTTGGTGGTGTTTATTTTGTTTTCATTAGCTAATCAGAACCAAACCAAACATGCTTTCTGATGATCGGCTTAATGGCAATGGATGTAGCAATACTGTTTCTAATCAGAAAATTGTCTTGAGAAACAGCCAGCAAAGGGATACATCGCAAATCCTGAGGAAATTTTAATTTTTGTTGAAGGAGTAAGAGGATATTTCAGTTTCTGATAACAGCAAAGTCTTTCTCTTTTTTTTCACCCCTTTCCAAAGGAACATTTAAGCCTTTGAGAGAGCCCCAAACCAAAAAGAATAGCTGTTTGCCCTTCCCTGAGTGCTGACAACGGGATTTCAAACAGATGAAGACTTGTGTAGCTGGGGAACGCATGCTGAGCTAATGCTCTGAATTAGAAGTCTGTGTAGCAATCTGGTTTATTTCAGAAGGGACATTCCAAGATGGGGCAAAACCTCAACTGGACTAAGCCCTGGCCTCTGACTCAAGAAGTGGTTCATTGTGTTTGTGCTGGGAGGCTAGGGCTGCTCAGACTTCTCTATCTAGGGATGGATGAGCAAGCTCATGGAATAACAAGCCTCCCTTTTTTTCCATCATCCAAAATTCATCTTCCTGGGACAATGCTGCCCAGAGTCCACCCCAGGAAAAATTTATGGCATGAAATTTGCAAACTCTGGAGAATTTGAACACTTGTTGCCAAGTGACCCTGGAGATGTATTTCCCTGTCAGTCAGCTATAAAGACAGTCATTGATCTCCGACCATCTCGCTTAGGGCATCCTGTTCTTCAGCAGAAATCTTAGCATCCAATCCCAGCCTCAGCTGGGGCAATAATGGTCTGAAATAGCAATGCAGCTTTGGAAGGAAAATGTTCAGCCGGTAGTGGGCGTGTCTACATGTGTGCATTTACTGTGCAGTAACCAAAATTACTGGGCAGTACGGGCATGCGTCTAAATGTGCATGCCCATACTGTGCAATAAATATGGTGATTTACACTGACTTGAGTGTAAATTATGCAATACCTGCATGATGCAGGTATCAAATTTACACTTGATTTAGTTACTGAACAGTAACACATCTGTAGATGCCTTATTGCACAGTAACACTGTGGGTAGACTGATCTGGGACTAACTAGTCTCTGAGCCCTCTGCAATTTATCTACATTCTTCCTGACGTATGGACACCAGACCTGGATATGGTATTCCAGTAGTCTTCACACCAGTACTGAAGGGATACAACCTCACCACCCCTATGTGATATTCTCCTGTTCATTCATCTACAAACTACATTTGTCTCATTGGACCATAGTGTTGCAATGAGAACTCCTGTTCTGTTGTTGATCTGCCATGGTGTCCCAAGGCCTTTTCAGAGGCGCTACTTTCCAGGGTAGGTCCTCAATGCTGAAAGTACAACCTTCACTCTTTGCTCCTTAGTGCATATTTTTACATTTGGCCATATGGAAATGCTTACCAGGCAATCCAGCTCACTCCATATGAACAAGTTCTCCATTATTTACCACTCCCCCAGTCCTTGAGTCACCTAAAACAGCAATTAGATTTTTACCTCTTTAACTTTTAGGCTAAGTTTACCCAAGTGCCTCTGTTGAATTTTATAGTGGTCTCCACAATCTATACTAGCCCAGGAGCTGCAATACTGAGCTAACACGCTGGTGGGTAACACCATATTCTGCTCTTCTTGAGAACCTGAATAAATGTAGTTCTGTGGAAAGCAACATTTAATAGATTTCATAGATTTTTAGGGTCAGAAGGGATTTCAGTAGATTGAGTCTGACCTCTGCCCTGGACAGGAAAGAGCGCTGTGGTCAGATGAGCAAGGTTCCTGTGAGTGAGGTTGGAGGGTTGCTTAGGCTATGTGTTGCCTACAAGCTATGGGCAACAAAGCTATGCTTACCTTGAATTGTGTTCAAGTCATGCACCTGTTGCAAGGAAAATCAAATCTGGTCATGTCAAGTTGACTGAACTCCCAGAAGCCTTTTCAAGATGATTCAGATTCAGAATTGGCAATGATTGTAGCCTAAAGCTAACCCCAATAAAATGCTGACTGCACATTTAAAACAGAGCAACAGGACTATAATAACAGGAAACATAACAGGAAAATATTCCAGGCATGTAAAGATATGTTATCATCTACTCAGAGTCTATCAGTCAAAATATTATAATCAGCTTAGCTAGTATTGATGATGGTGACATCACTAAAGGGTTAAATAGCCTAAGCAAGTGAAGTCAGTGTTCACTGTTCATTGTATGGATTTCTCAGAGAGATGTCTGCATGGATTTCTAAGGAAAGATCAAGTCTTTGGATGGGAGCAGCACAACCCAAGAAGCTTTCCCAGGACAGCCAGCTAAGGGAAGTAACTCCTGCATAACAGCTTCACACAGACTGTGAAGCAGTGAAGAGTCACATTAACACACTCAGTCTTTGGTAACTGTCTGCTTTATATTCTGGAAGTCCCAATAAAGTTGACATTTCATATTCTGGCAACGCCAGTTGATTAATCGCTTTGTGCTTAGTAGATATTTTCCAGTCGATAAAGCTTCTGACTCTTCGCTGGACGAGCACTGGTGGTTAATCACAGAGCTCTCCTCGCCCACAGAGAAGTAGGGCTTGAATGAGTTTCAGCCCAACAGCACCCAGTGAAAGGAACAGATGAAAAATATTGTCCCTGACTTAAAATGAGTCAGGAAGTTGGCTAACTAAATTGAATAAATATAACCTGGGCAAAAGAGGAACAGTCAGAGCAAAACCTACCCCTACCCACCTAAGAATGAAAAGATTATCTCAGAATAGAAAATTCCAATTAAAGGTAACCATATTTGGCAAACAGAAGCAAGTTTATTAATATGCATTGGAGGAAAATTAAGTTAATTTTATGTATTGAGAAATGCAAGCTATATGGTATATAAAGAGAGGTGAGAAAGTGTCAGGAACACTCCTGAAGAAAGCTGAAGAGATCCTGTCACCAATCCAAGAACCTGTCTCAACATCAGACACAGAACCAGGAGCCTCAGACAAGATTTCACAGCCTGATCAACCAGTGAAGTTGTGCTGGCAACGTTATGGGGTATGTGAGCATCTGCTTCAATTTGTATTAGAATTGTATCTGTAAGAGTTTGATGAACTTGCTTTTAGTTTAGGACAACTGTGTCTTAGCCTCCTTGCCTGGTATAAGACCCATTATGGTGTCATAGGGACGCAACAGGGGCCACTGACTTAAATGGATTGAAATTCATCTGAAAACAAGGTCTGCGTGTCCTCAAAACAGCGCTTGTATGAAGCTTGGCTGCTTTGTGACTGACATCAGCACAGAGGTAAATTTCACACTGAAAGATCTGGTACTGAGAAGCTATTTCCAGAGGGCAGATTTCAACACACCCCAACAAGCTGACATTGCTGCCTGGCACTCAGCCAGGGAAAGCCAAAGCATTGACCTGATATTTATCTGCAGCCGGACATAGCGACCCTGCAGTCCATGGGACATTCTGGGAGCTACTTCGTTTTCAGTCACAAAGCCATGTGTCAGCTCCTCGGGCAGGCGTCAGTCCTTGCTGAATCACCCTTGAGATATTCCCCAGACAATGGGCCCATTTTTATGTGTCCCAGCTAATGCAGAAATACAACGGCTTCCGTGTTCATTTCTGGGGTGTGCCACTGAATCATGACCTGGTGAGAGAGAGAAAAATAGTGGTAGTGCCCCACTGCTCCCAATGGTCCCAGTGTCTATAGATGATAGGCAACTGCAACTGGAAGAGTCCAGTGAAAATGCCAGTGAGCTTGTCTAATGGGGCAGTCAATTACAATGTGATACATCAGCATGTGTCAAACTTACCTCTCTTGCTTACAAATGGCAGCATCGGGCTCTGACTACACCAGCTGATATAATCCTGGTCCTTCCCCTCCGATAAGGGCATCGGGCAGATTTATGCTGGATTCATTCTGTTTAATGAGGGATAGGTCAAAATCAAAATGCAGTGGTGTTTAGCCAGTGAGTTTCCTCTCTGTGTTAGAGCACAGATATTGGGTGTGGAAAGACGAGGAAGACATTTACTCTTGGAATTTATGGCTCATGTTTTCTGCAGGTTGTGGGGAGAGGTGCCAGAAAGAAGAAAAAGACTGGTGAGCAGAAGTCTACAAGGATTTAGTCCAGTCTATGTCTTGTCACTGGTTGTGGCTGGGACAATATGGAAAGAACTGCTAGGTAGTACGATGGATTTCTCCCATGTGTTTTCTATCTAAGCAACCCATCTACCACTAGAAGATCATTACAAAGGCATCTGAGTACCTCACGATATGCAGGCCAAATCATTTAACTGGTATAAACTAGTATAACTTCATAAAATTCAGATATGATGATTTTTATACCAACTGAGACCTGGCCCCTTGCCTCCATAGAGTATTTCATAGACTCTAATTTCCTCTTCCCTCTTATTGCCCCCAATCTCAAAAACTGGAAGGCCTCTTCCCTATCCATGCTGAAGATGAGGATGGATACATAAATGCATGTGTGTGGAGGTGCCTGCATCGTTTAATTTTTCTATCCTTCCAGTGATCTGCTTTACTGTGGAAATTCTAGGGACAGAGCCCAATGAAGTATTCACAACAAAATGGGAATAAACCAATCTGCCTTTTACATTGCCCTCCTTTTACACGTTCAAAAATGGAACAATTATATCTTCATCAGTTTTGCATCGACAAGTATGAACATATAGTCTTTTTCTATATGAAGACAGGCTTTTTTCCATTATATCTGCATTAACACAGCATTTCTTTGTGGGGATATGGAATGAAATTGCACAAAACAAACCAACAAACATTCACGCTCAGTTCTGCAATGCAAATTCACCCCAGGTAGAAAGCATGCACAAAGTCTATGCTTCCTGTAAGTCCTTGCTTTAACAACTGAGATTTGCCCTGTGTTAATCTTGCTCTAGATGAGTATAAATCTGCTGGCATTTATTGCCTTTGTTGCCAATTAGGATGTTGCTATTAGATTAGACACAATTGGAAAGAAACCTAATGGGGTCAAAGTCATCCCTTGAGCAACTCCACTAACTTGAATGGCGTTACAACAAGGATGTTTGTGTTGGCTAACTTTATGGATCTGTGCCTCCTGAGGAGGACAGATGGGTCAAGAGAAATCTCCTGGGGTGTATGCTACTAGTTGTGCCTGGGCATAAGAGCAAAACATTATGAAAGAGAGGATTTTGCAGAAGTGCCCTGTGTTCCTTCTCATTGTGCAAGGTGTCCCAGCTATTTGAATACCACAGGTTGTACTCCTGGAGAACTCACAGCTACTCACCCCCTTGCAGGTGCTAAGCAGGCAGCAGTGCACAGGTCCAGATTCGGTGGCATCAGTAGAAGTCCACCTGACTCTTACCAGCTTGAGCTCCAAAAGGGGAGGGCTGCAGCAATGCTAACAGCACAAGCTCATTACAACTTTTCACCCATTCCCTCATTTCATTTGGACAAAAACAGGCCCATGTGGCTGCAAAGACCTTTTAGAAACCTGCGCAGAGCCCCCCGGTAATAATCCACAGGGGCCTCCATTCCCTTCAACAAGGTGATCACAAGCTGTCTGCTGCCAATATCTTTCACTTTTATGGGAACAGACTTGCACGCACCATGGCTCCTGCTCCCCGGGGCTCCCCCTGATCTCCAAATTAGGTTCCCAGGCAGCCCCCACTGCCCAGTTCCCCAGTGGGCAGGTTATTAGAAGCCTAGAAGGAATTTAAGCCCCAAGCCCAAGGGCCTTGGGCTCTCTAACCTGGTGAATGAGATGCTGCAATGATCACGCACAACTGTAAACACCTTCCAGTCCTCTTCCTTTTCCTCTTTTAAGTTTCTACTTCCCAGCGCTGTCAGAGGCATAAAAGATCTTTTGTGAACTTGGAAGAAGTGTTGCCAGATATAAGAACACGTTTCCAACCTTGCAACCAAACATCTGCTCCATGCAGCTGGCCTCCAGGTCAGCAAGGGAATTGGGGAGAGGAGGTAGTTTCCAGTTTGCATGTGTGTGTTTTTGCAAAGGAAACAGCAGTAGATTTGTGGCTGGAAGTAAGATCTATCATGAATCCGGCTCTTGGAGTGTTAGGGATTTATAACTGAGGGGATCAGGGAGGCTGTATCTCTGTGATGGGCTTTTGGAACAGGTGGACTCCTGCAGTTCAGAGTCTTCACATCTGTTCAGCTCTCCCTGGATGCTGCAGGGTCTATGGAAAACACTGAAGGCTAACAAATTCATCCCTGCTGCTTTTTGCTGGTTTGCCCCCCACCCAGTCTCCCTTGTTATTTGTAAATAATGACAGGTGTTTGCTTGGCTTGCCCCACAAACGTTTCTCTGTAACCCTTATGTGTGGGGCCATATGGCCTGTGCTACACAGGGCTAGCAGGTGGAAGCTGGCCCAGTGCGCTACGGTACCGCAAAAAAAAAAGTGAATGAAAGCAAGCCAAGGCCAGGAGAGAAGTCCATCTCTTCCACTGCCACAGACCCTGACTTGGCTTTTAATCTAAGGAGTGAAAATCAGGAAGGCCACCACCAATGGAGTTACAAATGTGTAAAACTGGAGTAAGCAAAGGAGGCTCAATTATAAGGTATGCATCTGTGCAAATGGCACACAACACCAGTCCATCTGGTGCTGGGGTCTGCAACAGAGCCAGAAACTGTCACAGCCTGTCCAACCTTCCCAACAATGGAACGAAAGGCTTTCTGTCTGCTACAGGGTTGGATCTGTACAGCAACACATGCACACACAAATATATTGGGCACATATATAAATATTATGGGCTGTCTCTTTCCCTCCCGCCTCCCCCGCTCAGACAGCCTGCATGTGTGCTAACAAGAGCCTGCTGTCACTGACATCGACTGGAATTTTGCCATTGATTTCAGTGGAAACAGGATTTGATCCTTTATCTGTGCACACATGGCACATGCATATGCAAATGCACGCATGCATACTCTGCACTTAGGGCACACCTAGGGCCAGATCCTGCCATAGGAAATCAATAAAACTATTGATTTTTGGTGCTCTGCATGTACTAGCATGGTCATCCCTCATATAAAGCATCACAAATATGCCTGGAGTGCCCACACCCAGCTTGTTTCTCCCAGCAGCCTTGGCTCTTTGTGTGAGATGGGACCACGGACCATGGATGGACCCGGACCTTGTTCAACAAGCTGCATTTTGTCTGTTTCTATTTTTGTGGGTGGCTGCAGTTGCTCCCTGATGCACAGGGGAGGAGCTGGGAGCAAGCATTCCCAGAGCACAAAAGAGCTCCGCTGGCCTTTGATGAGTAATGACTGAGCCCTGGAGGCAGAATCCTTCTCATCCAATCCTTCAGCCACAACAACTCCGCCAATTCTCAGCACAACTCCTCCCTGCTCCTCCTTTCCTTGTTCTGCATCCACCACAGTGGTGACTGAGGCACTTTTGTTTAGGGACATAAAGCCAAAGAATTTCACCAAAAAAAAAAAAAAGGGCCACAAGGACCGCATTCACCCACAGCCATGTTTGCCCTCTTTGCCTGAACTGCAGCACTTGTGGGCAGGGGAAAACCTACACCAGCAGCCCCACCCTGGAACATCCAGCCCAACTCTATGCCACTGCATGCCAAGTTAACACAGGGTCCTTTGCCTGGGGGAGAGCGGCAGTATGCCTGGGGGCTGAGGAGTGCAGCATTCTCTTGGAGGAGGTGCAAACTCCCTTGGAGAAGCTTGAAATGCTAACAGCCTGACACTCCACAACTGCCCCTTGCTCAGCGGGTGTGCAGGCCTAGGGGGGTTTACATGGAGTTGACAGCAGAACTCCAGAGAAACAGTGCACCCACAGCTCATGCCCTTCAATGCTGACAGAACTATCCACTCGGCTGGCAGACACCAGCAGTGCTGAGCAAAATAAGTCTTGTGCAGCTGGCAGAAGGCATATGTAGACACGTCTGCACCTTCTACCAGATTCTGATGTCCATTCATTCATCAGCTGGTGCCTTTCCAAGGTGCATTTTATACCCAACAGCAAGGCTACTGAGTGGTAGATATAGGGTCGCTAGAAATAGGGTCGCTAGAAATAGCCTCAGTGACCTTGTCTCTCCCTCTAGGCTACTCCTTGTTATATAACAGGTGGGGCTAGCATAACAGCACTACATCCTTGCTCAAATTCTCCTCACCTGAGCTCAGCCACTGCCCTGTTGAACAAGTCAGGGATGCTTCTGCAGAAACCAATGGCAAACTCCTCTTTGCACTCCTGGAGGCAGGATGGACCACCTGGCTATGATCATATCTCTACCTATATATAATAGTTTCACTCGTCACTGACACAACCACATCTGGGAAGGGATTCACTGACCCAGAGCAACTATTTAGGAGAGGAAATGAAGAAGTATACTATCTGCATCTGAAACTTCAGGGGAAAATTTGCTTGGGTATTAGTATAATCATCCTATCCCTCACACATGGTGTTACAGAACCCACAAAGCTGGGCTCTCAGCTATACATCATCCATGAATGAAGGGGTCTGCAGTAACAAAGCATCCCTTAGTAATTTGCTGAGACACTCGTTAAGTAGGACTCAAAAAAGGGAAGACCACCTGGTCCTGATCATCACTTGGTGATATTTTCCTCTCTATATGTTGGCCTCTCCTTTCCCTGATGATTAGTAAGTGAAAACTAACAAGGTGACAATCTGAGGTGACAGAGCTACAGATGGGACAGCAGCAAAGCAGACTGCCCCAAGCATGAAACATATTTGGCCTTAACAAAGTATGTTCCCAAGAGTGGGGTTGGCAAGGTGCTGATGGGACACCCCTCCTGCCCCTCTCCGCTCTTCAGTGAGCTTTGAGAATGATCAGGCTGATGCAAGGCCTCAGTGGGGATCACTGCTGGCCACCACCACACAACAATGCTTGATGGGTCTATTTCCAAACTCCAGACAATAGCATGAGAACCAAAAAGAAGTGCTCCTTTCTGCTCAACCTATAACATGACCTTTGTATCATTGGTCTCTAGTGCTGCCCTCTTCCTCACCATCATGCCACCACTCACCAGCTGGCAGATCCACGGGGTGGACAGTGGTGCAGTTGTGCCCCTCTTTGATGCCTGCTTCATCCAAAACTTTAAAAGCAACTGCCTGGGATGGGCAGCACCAGCAGTTCTGTTCAGGTACTGCTGAAGGTCAGTTGATTTAATGTCTCATTATCGTCTTAATTCCTGCTAATCTCTCTCCACTCCACAGGCATTAACTACCCTCTATCCTTTCTGGTGTTCTTGATGTTCCTATCCTTTCATCTGCAATGTTGCTGTCTGTTCGCTATTCCTGGTAATGTCTCTCTTCTCTTTCACAACCCAGCAAACTGTCTTTAGCTTTACCTGAAAAACCCTTACTCAGGTGTGGTACTATTAACTGAAGTGTAGAAATGACCCAACAGTAAAGTTTTGGAGGCACTGTAAAACACTCAAAATGTAGTTTTATTAATCTGAATAAGAGATGTATGTTTAACTATAATGATGACAGGACTAATGACACAACATCTTTTGACTACTTTTTGCCTAACATGTTTTTTTAAACAGCAGCAGCAGCTAGCCAATTAATGCACATTCAAATAGTTATGTGTTTTTGCTTTGATCTTCAACTGAATAATATAGCACTAGCCCCCTAGCAAAATAGTAAAACTTCTAGTTTCTCTTTAATTGGAGAAAAATGTGTTTTGTTATATGTGACAATGCACCATGACATTTGCACCCCCACTTTCAAAATCCTAGATTAATTTTTTTTTAAATGTTGTGTCTCAGGGAAAATCAGCCAAATCCAATCTGGATTCTATCGACTAAGCAGAGCTCAATCGTTCAAGTCTGTAGTGCTACCATTGACAAGTATATTACCTCCCAGACTTTTCAGCCTGGGGCTTCAGATACAGTTAGGGTTACCATATTTCCAGTATTGAAAATGGGGACACTTGTGGAGTGGGGGGAAGAAACAGAATGGGCATATGATTGGGGGGGCGGGTACTGATATGCCTGTGCCCTGCCCCTGCCCCTCACTCTTAAGCCCCTGCCACCCAGCCTTGTCAGCCCCCCTCACTACCAAACCACAGCTCCCTGCTCCCCAGTGCTGTTGGTGCCCCCTGCCCACCCCCAGCCCTACCAGTGCCCCTTACCCCTGACCCACAGTATCCTACCCCACAGCCCTGCTGCCCAAGCAGCTCCCATGTTGTGCATGAGCATAAGCACACACACAGTGTCTCTTTACCTAGCTGGGGCCTGCACAGGGAGCACATGACCCCCCAACAGCCAATCACCTTGTCCACTGCTCCCAGCCCCAAGCAGCCTGCCTGGGAGAGCAAAAACCTGGACATTTGCTCTCATTTTAAAAACCCACCCAGACATGAGGACAGGGTTCTGAAAAAGAGGACATGTTGGAGAAAACCCAGACATATGGTAACCCTACAGTGAGATACTCCCAAATCCATGGCAGGCATCCTATGTGCGAGCTCCAAGCCCAGAGCCCTTGGGCTAGGGACAGAAATTACACATAAACTGGTTTAAGTGATTAGAAACTGGTTTAAACCTGTAACAGAACAAAAGTTCCATGCACATAAACCAGTTTCAAAATGGCTGAAACTGGTTTAAGATAAAGCTGGTTGAATGTACAGATTTCCCTCACTTCATGTGGGTTCTGTATGTGTGAATTTGCTCTTATGCGATAACCCTTTTTATACCACAAAATTCGTTATATGTGAGGTAAATTTACTCTCATGCAATTGGTGTAGTGGAAGCCTGCAATCGGCTGCTTTGTACGGTGCATTGTGGGAGTGACGTGTACCAAAATATAGTCTCCTGTGTGGATCTGTGCTCCTTGCTCATTGTCAGCGACACATGTTTCTGTATTTGCCATCCCCATTATGGTAATGCCTGGTGCTTGTGTGTACTGTCTGCTGTTGGTGAGTACCAAAATTGTCTTGTAAAAGTGGTAGAAATGGGTCTGGGGGTCAGTAGAGTTGGGGTCTTGGAACGTATCCCTTTGTGTTACATTATTAAGTGGGTTTCTTTTATGTGAACCTGAGTTGTGCACCATTTTCCAGGAGCACATAAACAGCATAAAGTAAGGGAAACCTGTAGTATCAGACTTAACTGATTTGGGTCAAATCAGTTTATGAAATTTCTGTCCCACACCCCTTCCTGGTTCAAGTTAAATCACAGTCCATCAGCAACCCAGCATGTTTTCCAGCCCTAGGCTGGTCTGGGCTGTCTGCTCTAGCAGAGAAGGGTTGGGGCAGAGGGAGGGGGACAGGCAGGGACTGCTCCCCTTCTCCCCCCAGCAAACTCCAGCTGGGGTCTGGGGCTAGAGAGGAAAGTTAAACTTCCCTTCCTCTGAGTACAGGGATGCTCAGCTTTGTCCTACTAAAAACTTACTGCTGGCTGCAACTGTGACCTAAAAATCCCAGAGGCACCTGGAAGCAGGAAGAGGAAGTGATAAGCAACCCTGCAGAGTCCTGTTACTATGATTGTGGATTGTAAATTGCAGAGACCTCAGGGGGGGCAGCAGGAAGATGAAGTGTACACACAGTCTATGCTGGCTACGTGCCAGAAAACCAGGCTCTAGCACCCCCCAGCTTTTGGCCTGGGCCACTGCAGGTATGTGGCTGCATTTCCTGAATCAAAAGTGAATGTCTGCCCAATTGTTTTTCAGTTTAATCTCTGCAGTTTAAATTAACCTGCAAAGACTGAACTGATTCAGCCTAGGGCTTTTTGACTGTCTATACTTAGCCCTGGAGTGCAAAGGCCCCCTAGTCTCACCTGCCCATAGCCAAAAGGCCAAAGGAGCAAGCTAAAGGGAGAGACTGAGAGCAGTCCCCCATCACTATAAATTGTGTAGCTGAGATCCTTGTATTTGGAGGCATTTGTAGACTTTCTCAGGGGTGCCTGCTCACAGTGCAATGGACAGATCACCAGACTTTAACTACACCAAATCATCAAGGCTGAGAAAAAGGTATCTCCTCCACCAGGCAAGTAAAACCACCCAACTGAAAAACAACCCAAGATGGTATCACCCCTGCCATCCATGCATACACCCACTGCTCCCATAGGTTCCATAGAGCTCTACCAGAACCCAGCACTTCAGACCATATTCTCTCCAGATATCCCTATTCATTCTCAAACCTAGTAGATCCCTAGCCCCAAAACATACACTCCTTCCAGGCATCCCTCCCAAAACAGAGGCACTAGGATGGGTTGGTCCAGTCTGAATAAAGAATTTTGTCCCAAGAATTGGCTGGTGTCAATTCTGTCTTGAATTAAAGCTGCTGTGAACCAGCTGTCTGTCAAAGCTTGCTGAATCACACCTGCAAATTTGCATGTGTAATGATTTGCACTTGCATTAGCATGTTCAACACAGGTAATTGCGCAAATAAGAGTCAACTGATATATGTAACCCTTCACCTTTATATGTATGCAGTCTCTGGATTTGGAGGCAGGGGTCCAAATGCATGCAGTCACCATACACATGCAAATAACATGCACAAGCAGGCCTGCACACAACTGCTGAATAGACCCCTTTGATTTCTTAGTACTCCTAACCCGTCCCCCACTTCCTCCCTCACTGTGCTCCCTCCCACCCCTCCCCATAGATTTACCTGCATGGAGCTGCTCTCTGCACTGCCCGCTGTATTTCCTAGCCATATACATATATGCAGGTAAGCACTTGCACATGGTACCCCCTGCATCCTGCTCCCAGCAGCCCCTTGCAGCTGGAACGCTGCCAGCCTGCAAGGGGAAACTCACCAATTCCCACAGATCCCTGCATGTTGCTGTGAATCTGGGGCAAATGCTGTCCAGGAGTCATGAAATGTGGGACCAGGACTTGAGGTTCCCATTCCCAGACTGTCTTGCCCAATTAGGGACAGGTGGTCACCCTACCTCCCATGCTGAGTCTGTTGGGTACTCATAATACCAGGGCCTAAACAGCACTTGTTGAAGGAAAGGGGTTAGGAGTTGGGGGTGTTGCTCTTCATAGTCCCTGAATTCAGTCCTGTAAATTAGAATACTCTCATGGTCGCTTTGTTTTACATCAGCTGCTGTGACCCCGTTCATCCATTTCAGTGGTCAGGGATCCTGAGAACATGGAAACCTTTCCTAGGATTCTAATCTATGGAGGCATGTTATTATTATTTGCCCTAAAGAAATCCATTTAAGAAGGAGCCACAGTCCATTTTTTCTAGCCAACAGAGCTATGACAGGACAAACTTGTCCAAACTAAACACAAGGCGCAAAAACCATCCAACCATTTATCTCCACGAACCTTAAAGTTTCCCTTGTGTCCTCTTGCTTCATGGAGCATGAAACCTGCTATCTAATGCACAGCCTATTTCCAAGTTTACCGGCTGCCTGTTTCCCCTGGCTATGCACACACTGACTGAGAGGCACATGCCAACTCAAAGCCTTCCTGACCTTTCCTCCGATGTAATTACCATCTCTTAATCCACTTAAAATGATACTTGCTTCAATTCCCCTTTCGCCTCCAGGGCATGTGCAAGCGAGTGCTGGTCTCTTTTCACCTTAGATGATCTGCTTCCTGCATTTATGGGAGTTGGGGCCCTGACCCCAACGGATTTCATGGTAATTAAATGCATACATGTTTGTCCTTTTCTGTAGGGTACTGGAAGTCAGTTGTGCATATTCCTTCCTGCAGAGTGGGCTGTGTTTCAGAGAAAGCAGAGTCAATTGCTCTATTCAGCAAGTGAAGGTTGTTGAAGCATTTTGAGAGCCTTTTCCCATAAATTCAAAATACCAGCATGAGAAATTATCATGATATTTCTCTGGGCAGCATCACACAAGCAGGTACAATATTTGATTGGGAATCAGAAGGCCTGGATTTTAATCTCAGCCCTGCCAAACAGCTATATGGCCTTGAGGAAATCACTTATTTTCTCTGTGCCTATTTCCCTTCCCATCTTTATATAAGAAGCTATCTTAAGATTAGAAGCTCTTTGAAGGAGGGTCTCTTAGTGCAGTGGTACACAACCAGGGGTCTTCAGCCCCCTGGGGGGCAGGGTTCAGGGGATCCAGCCAGCCCAGCCCCACATGGGGAATAGGTATCTTGGACCCCAGGGCTGAGGCAAGCCTTGAGGAAGGGGCAGGCATGGGCCCATCCTGCCCAGCCCCATAGCCTCCATCTTATGGGCTGCACTGTGGGTGGGCAGGCAAGGCTCCACGCTGCTCCTGCTCAGGTGAGTGGGGGGTTCCCACCACTGAATCCTGCCTGCTGCTCCGGGCCAGGCTATGGAGTTTTTATGGCATGCTAGAAGGGGCCCCAAGAAGAAAAAGGTTGTGAACCTCTGTCTTAGTGCATGTACAGCACCTAGCATAATGGGATTTGCAATTTTGGCAGCAGCCCCTCAGTGCTGCAATAATACAGCTAATATATAAACCCATCTGATACATCTGGACCTTCCATGTCCGGACACTGTACAAAGCACAGCAGGTTGTTTCTGAGGCAGTCATTTCCCATCATGCTCATCTGTTATCTATGCAGACACTATCAGATTTTCTTCCTCTCCAGCTCTTTGGGAAACACTAGGACAAGGGTAACCCTTTTTGTGCAAGCAAACTTCCTGCCTTTGCTACAGGGTTGCAGGATGATGAGACTACAACCCTCAGACTATGGGAGGATATGGGAGCAAGGTGGTGCTGGAAACCCAGGGCTAGTGGAGGACACTGGGGAGACAGACAGAGAGCAAGCACTCAAAGGACCTGCCTGCTGCCATTCACTGCTAGCACCTGCCACTACTCCAGACTGAACCCAGACACAAGGGCAGCCCCAGAGCCACCCCTGCACTGCTCCAGTGGGAGTCTGGCAGGGGGGAGGGGTGGCTGCACAGGGTACTAGGCTCAGCCAAGACAGCAACAGGTAGGTTCCTCCTTCCAGCACCTGCCCCCTGCCCACTTCCTCCTTTCCCCTGTGTGTCCTGCTGGCCAGGAGCAGGCACTTGATGGATAAACTTGCATGCTGAGCCCAGATCCCCACACAGCTGCTCTTTGCAGCTCAAGGCTGGAGCAGAGCAGAAGCAGTTCTGGGGCTTTCCCTACAATTGGGTCAGCCAGGGGCAGTGGCAGCACCAGCAGAAGGGAGGTGTGGCCACACCACATCCCCCCTGCATCTGCACCTGTTCCTCTCTGACCAGCAACGGGTGACAGGAATATCATCAATAGAGTTGCACCAGGGTCAGATCAGCTCTGACTGTCCACCCACCACTCTGTGCCCAGCAGACCCCTCTCTCCCAGGATGAAGGTTTAGACCACCAATGAGCAAATGTCTCTGCTTAGTGCCCATTCAGTCTTTTCTAAGTTCTGCTGTCTCAGTCTGATTCCAGTTTCCTCTATGCACAGAGGCAGCTGGGGAAATGCCCTGGCCCTTCTGGGAGCACAGAGATATCATCAGTGCACAGCCAGTTTTGCAGCCACTGCCCATAGTTATAAGGAGATTCCCAGGACTGAGCCCTACAGTGACAGCTGATGTGTCCCCTCTGGCAGTGTCTGCATGGAGGTCACCTGTCAGTGATACCCGTGCTGATTCCATACCATGATCTGACTCACAGTGGATCTGGGACATTCCCATAAATCCAGGGGTTACTTAGGGTCAGTCATTTCTGCCTTCTCAGAGACAAACTGCATCAGTGTGAGAGGTTCCAGTCTACAGATGAGTGAATGAGAATTTTGGTTTTGAGGTCTGGTGGTTCCCAGAGGTGGTGAAATACACCTTTGAAGAGGAAGCCATTTGCCCATGGCAGTTGGCAGGGAGTCTACGCCTTTCCTACTGATAAGGACCAGGCAGAACGTGCAGTGAGTGATAGCAGCTTCTAGCTTCCTGCATGCAGGACAGAGCCCTTGCCTTATTCTGACAGGGGGAGCCATGCGTGTGCTGCGTGCATCCTCAGTGTGTTTCTGTCCGAGCCCCAGACACTCCTCTGATTTTCTTAGTGGAAGAACAGTAGCAGGGACCAGGTCATGGGGGCTCTGTGGCTGAGACGAGGCAGCAGCCCGGGTCTGGTGAACGGCTGGCAGCTCAGAGCATCTCCTGGTCTCAGGCCAGGGTGAACCAGAAAGATCCCTCAGCTTCCATGCACATCAAGGCACCAGATAATAAATATTCCTTACATTGCAGTCAGCTGACACTTTGTGTTTAAATACTGACCTTTACTAAAACACCAGGGCCTCCTAAACTAAGCCTGTCCCATCCATCCCCTTTTCTGCATTATTGGGTGACCTTGGGGAAAACCCCATGACTCAGTTTCCCTACCTATCATTTAACAATCTGAACACACCGAGGGGTCATGAAGAATCAGTTGCCCGCTTCAGAAGACTCTAGGATGCTCCCCAGCAAAGTGCAAGGGAAGGGCAGGGGGTTCATGTTCAGTAATTATTATCTACCCAACAGGCCGTCAGAGGGGACATGACCTTGAATGCTCGACGCTCACAGACCCTCCACAGCCGCTGATGGATACTTCAGGTTAAATGCAAGACAGAGACAAAGGGCTTGTTGAACCAACCACAATAAACATGATTTATTTAGGAGTCTGTAAATCAGTCTATGCCCCTTAAGTGAGGAGACCCAGCCATTCACTGCTTCCCCCGTCCCTCCCCCCCCATCCGCCACTCCTCTTATCTGATACCTGATGGATGTCAGGACCCAGGCAACACATTCACAAATCACAAGCCAGCAGCTTAATTAAGACCCCATGCTTCGTGGCATTAAGTTAAAGGCAGAACACACAGAGGAAGGTGCCTGGAATGAGCTCCTGCCATAGTGGAGGAACAAAGGGGAGACTGCCACGGGCAAGTGGCTACAGCTTAGTTGGATGTAATCTGCCCTTTCTTTCCTCCAGGACTCAGGCTGAGAGGGAAAGGTCTGGCTCCATGGAGGTGTCTGAACTGAGGATTTTTACAGTCCTGAAACAGAAGGGAGAGCACTGTCTCCACCCAGTGGACATTCAGGAGTAGTAACGGCAGGCATGACATTGTAGCCCCAGCTACATGGGAGTCTCATGAATCAGAAGGGTTTGATGCAGAGATTTCTTTGTCTATCTGACAACCTTTTCCTTTTCTGAATGAACAGGGAGTCCTGAGACTCTGTATAGCCTGAGAGCCCTTTTCTGAGACCAATGAAAGTTCTCCCTCACTGCTGCAAAACCAGATGTGAAAAAGCCTATCACAGACACAACCCATGTTGAAGGCAGGGACATCCAGCAATTACAGCTGGGGGTCAAGATTCCCCAGCTCTATCCCTAACCGTGGAAGGAAGTGTGGTGTGGGGATTAGAGGAAGGAGCTAAAAGTCAGCATTCCTATTCCTGGCTCTGACTGATGGGCTTGGTGGCCTTGGGCCAGTCCCTTAAACTCTCCCTCTGCCTGTTTTTCCACCATTAAAACTGAGGGAAGAATTCCTTCCCCAAAGATCCACTGTGAAGCTCATTCATCTCACACTTGTAGACAGAGTTTTCTAACCTGCACACGCCTTACAATGAATATGTTCGATATTAAACCGCCCCCATAAACCCCTAAACTCCCTAAATGGATCCTATTCTCAAAGGGTACAGAGATGGTTTTGAATCTCCTCCATGCACTGTCAGCAGACTCCAAGACCCATCTGTCTTTTCACAGCATCTGACCTTCCACACTCCTAGGAATGCTGCTTATTCAGCAGGGGAAAAAGTCAATTTCAGGTCCTTTTCTCTCATTTAATGGAAGAAGAGTAATGCGTAATGGCCAATTGCTAGGATTGTGCTTAGGCAGCACTTCTCAGACTGGAGGCTGCAATCAACTGGGCACTGTGCCAGAGAGTAGCAAAAGGATCCTGGCAAACATCTGCCACTGCAGGTAGATACGTCTGGAGGGGAAGCGGGCTAGTACTTGGTATCTCTGGGATCTCTGCTGCTACCAAACCTGGGATTCACACTGGCAGGCAATGGGCAGGATCCTTTAGAAAAGATGATCCTCCTCTCTATGTCCACCCCTGGGCACCAGGTCACACCCCAGATTCTACAGTGCTGTTCTTTCTTCCACCATGCATCATCCCGGCTGAACTCCATAGTGACAGGCATGGTAAAAACACTCTAGATCAGCAGATGGCTCTGTGTTCCCTTCCAGCCCTATTCTACCAGCTGCCCAGATCTGAAAACCACTCAGTTGTGCCAACTGCTATATCATCTCCAGGCTGTGTTCTTTCATGCCACATGGTTCTCATCTGCTTCAAATCTCCCTCCCCTGCCATCCCCAGGCAATGTATCTAGGCCCAATGCCCTGATGTGCCAGCCATCTTGGTATCATGGCTCCCTTGTTATCAGTAACTGCAATATCCCACCCTCCCAATACCAAATTCCTTTGCACTCTCCTGAGCACCCACCTGCAACAACCCCCATTGGAATGTCCCAGCATTGTCTAGCAAGTCAGCTTCTCCTCAGTCCTCAAAGCCCATCACAGTCTTATGGTACAAGAAATGCACAGTCCCTAACTCCTGCCCCAAAAATTCTGGTCAGCCTACACTAAGGTCCTTCCTAGGCACCATCACCTGCAGCAAACACCACAGAAAGTTAACTCAGGTGCAACCAGGAAGTTTTGTGCCCTGGGCAACACAAATCTTGCAACCCTTCTAAGATAGCACTTGGGGCTGGTGCCCTGCTCACCCACCCCTAGTAAGGTTACTGGGTTAATTATTAACCTATTTGCCTGATCTTATGCTGTCCATCACCCTGGACTTCACACTATCTCCCAGTCACCAGCTATCCAATGTGAAAAGCAACCTTAAAGACATACAAGCCAAGCACCTTAATAACTTGCTTGCCCTACAAAGTCTTCTTACATCTCAGAATGGTCCCTACTGTGAGAATTGCTTTGCTTTTAAAGGACATCTTGCATTTCCTTCTCTTCTCTGTGAAACATCCTTTCAGTCCCCTCCACTATGAAAACACCAGTTTCTTAACACCTTTCTAATGTTACCTTTTTCTGCATATTGGTGCCCCTTCCCAGTTTATGCTGGAAGACTCCAGGAGTAGAGAGAAGTTCAGCTCCCCCAGTCTAACTCATGGCACTTCACAGAAAGCACCATGAGTTAGACCGATCCTCTCAACCAAACAGATGTTAGCTGCTGAGCCAGGAGGGTGGGGGATGGAGCTCCAATTCGGAGCTGATCCAGTGAGAGAGACTGTGTCTCTGCAGCCTCTTCTCCTAGCCCCACCCTTCCTTTCCCTGCCCCACTGCTGTCTCAGGATCGGAGTGGGGAGAAGGGAGGGGAGGGATCTTGGGCTGCTGTTTGCCCAGCCTGAGCTGGAGTGGGGACGGATGGGAAGCTCCAATCCAAGGCTCCCTCCTGTCCTTTCTCCCCCACTCCCATCCTGAGACAGTGCTGGGGGCAGGGTTGGGCTGCAGCAGCCCAGCTGCCAGAGCAGACACAAGTTAACAAAGGCACTCCATTTTGAAGCACCTTCATTTGAACCCTCATATAATGAAGGATAATGTATTGTGCGATGGGAGCACTGTGAAGCTGTGCTCTTCTACTAGGGTATGGCTGTAGAGTGCTTTCTAGGATCTGTGGCCCACATGGGTCAGATTTCCAAAATGCTCAGTGTCAGTTTTTCCAGCATGTAGCACCCACGGGTGGGGCCAGATTTTCCAAAGAGTTCTCCTATTTAAGAACCTACATAACAACCACATTTTTAAAGGTGCTCAGCATCCAGCAGTATCCACTGGGACACAGAAGAGCAAATTTTCAAATGGGCCATCAATGTTCAGGTTAAGTTTGGCCATTTTTCCCTTTATATTGCAAATCAAGGGCAGTGACACTTCCACTCAGTTCAGCACTGGTGTACCCTGTCCATTTTGGCCTCACACTTCAAGAATGTGGACAGTTGGAAAAAATCCAGCATAGAGCAACAGAATTATTGGGGGCCTATGAGAAAAGGCTAAAATAGTTAATGTTATTTAGTTTAGAGAAGAGAAGACTGCAGGGGGATTTGATAACAGTCCTCAAATACCTGACGAGCAATTACAGAGAAGACAGAGATGGGCTTTTCTCTGTGGCCATAGAGAACAGGACTAAGAGCAATTTAGGTTGAAGATTAGGAAGAACTTTCTGACTATGAGGGTGGTCAAGCATTGGAACAGGCCACCTAGAGAAATTGTGGAATCTCCATCCTTGGAAATTTTCAAGAGCAGGTTGGACAGACACTTGGCTGGGATGGTTTAGTCAGGGACAATCCTGCCTTGAGCAGGGAGCTGGATTAGATGACCTTGTGAGCTCCCTTCTAGCCCTACTTTCCTATGATCTCTTTGAACAGCTCCCCTATAGCCAGTTTCAGTTCTTTCCACCCCAGAATACATCTAGACTAGTTTCTAATAAACCTTTCAGCAATACTGCAACATGCAAGCGGGTCCCAATTTTAGAACTGGATTGGCAGAACATCCCAGGCCCAAGTGTCTGCTGGCACATATGACAGGCACACATTCCTAAAACAACAGGATAGACATTTGCAACAATCTATGATTTTTCTCTTTTAATATATATAGGGAGCCCTTGTTCCTTCATCCCATGATCTAGTGTTTCTCACTGCAATTATCTAAGCAGCAAAGTAAGAAGTACACTAGATTTAGGGCCAGCTATTTCCCAGCTAGACAGAAAGACTTTGAGGCAGTGAAGACACCATGACCTTTTCTGGGGCTCCATTTACCCTCCAGAGAATTAAGATCAGGCCACATGAGGGTGCTGCAATAGGAGAGGGCTTCCACGATAGGGAGGGAAATTGGAGCACGACTCTGTTGGAGCCCCCAGCCCATGCAGGCTGCAGGGTCTGGACCACAGATGGGCAAAATATGGCCCATGTGCCAAATCTGGCACACCAACTGACTGAATCTGGCCCACCGCTGCCCCTGCAGTGTTCCGTACCAGGCTGAGCCCTGCTGGCTCCCGCTGGGGCAGCCTGCACTGTGCTTCCACCTGTGCCTGCTGGCCCAGGCCCTGACCAGTGTGCTCAGCTTCCGGCATGAATGACATGTGCCCCTGGCAGCTGGGGGGCCATGGCTGTGCTGGCAGCAGCAGGAGCACAGCGGTGGTAAGCACAGAGCTCCCACAGACACCACCCGTGCTGTTGGCGGTGGTGGGGATGAGAGCCAACCAGGGATCGGCAACCAGCTGCACCTGCTGGCAGCGGCATCAGTGGCCAACAGCAATTGCAGACTGCCCACAGATGCCGCCAGCGGTGTCGGTGGCAGGGTGGCGAGCAGCGATCAACGACACCTTTTTCTAGGGGGTGCACTACCACGCTGAGGGGGTGCACATGCACCCACATGCACGCCCTACATGTCGCCCCTGGCTTCTGTCAAGGCTGTTCCCAATGCTGCTCTGCTCCCCTCATCTCTAGCAGAAGCCGCCTTGCTGAAGGTTCCTGCCAGCCCACCCAGAGCAGCGCAGCCAGGGCAAAAGCAGAGGAGAAGCCACAGGGAGCAGAGCAGCACCCAGCCAGTTGTGGCTACCTGGGTGTTGCTCTGATCCCCTCCCCTCCAGTGACAGTTCCTCTTCTTGCTTCTTCCCCTGCTGCACGCTCTGGGCAGGTAGGAGGGAAGCTTCAACAGGGCAGTTCCTGCTGGAGGTGAGGGGAGCAAAGCAGCACCCAATTGCCTGCAGCTGCACTGGGAACAGACCAGCCAGAAGCTGTACATTGGCTGGGGCTGAGCTGACAAGCACAGGTGTGGGGAGTGTGGCATTGGCTCAGCCCAGGGCAGGGCTTGGTCCCATCTGGAGCACCACAAGTTGGGGGGCAGCCTCCCTCCCCTCACCCCAGGCTGGCTCCCAGGACCTAGAGCCCAGGCAGCATCCCCCCACATATTTGCACCCCGCAACTCACAGGGCAGGCTTGGCCCTGGTCCTCAGCAATCCAGCCCCACGATCCCAGCCTCGCCCACCGGTCCTGCTCCCAAACACTGCTTTGACCCTCCTCCCAAACCCCATAGGGAGTTCTGGTGAGTTGTTGCAAAGGGGAAGCAGGGTGCTGACTCAGCCTGCAACAGCTTATCAAAACTCCCTATGTGGCCCTTGGTCCCAAATCATAGGCTCATAGAAAATTAGGGTTGGAAGGGACCTCAGGAAGTCTGGTCCAGTGGTTCTCAACCTTTTTTGTACCAGGACCCATTTTTAAACAACAATGGCCAATCTTGAGTCCCTGCTCCCTCCCCCAGACCCCAGTGTGTGGGGCTGGGGGTACATGGGGCAGTGCATGAGGGGCCCCAAGCAGCCCCTTGCAGGCTGGACAGACCTCCACCAGCCCACACAGCAGAAGCCATAGTTTCCCACATTTTTCTCCTTCAACAGAAAATCCATTTTTAAAAAATTGTTGATCCATTTTTAAAGTTTGTTTGCAACACTTTCATATATTCTTGTAACCCACTTTTGGGTCACAATCCACAGGTTGAGAAACGCTAATCTAGTCCAATCCCCTGCTCAAAGGAGGACTATCCCCAGCTAGATCATTGCAGCCAGATAACTGCCCACGCCTGATCTAGACCAAGGTCCTCTGGCTCCCAGCTCATGGCCACGAGACAGGGTAGCCAGGAACAGCCGACAGCCTCTTCGTCTCTACCATGTGGCTTTGCCCCAAGCGGGCCTACAATTCCCAGCGGGCCCTGCGCGTGGCGTGGCGCCGGCCAATAGGAGAAGACGTTCCTTTGCGGTGAGACACCTTCCGGGAGTGGTAGTCCGGTGGCTTGGAGGAGCGGGCGGGAGAACTGCCAGTCCCAGCATGCCGCGGGCCTGCGGGAGCCAATGAGAAGCGGATATGTTGGGGCTGTGCATATGCGCCAGTTCATGTGGCTGGCGATTCATGTGGAGGTCAGAGTCGGGGCTGGAGGTGGGTAGGCGGCGTGCTGCGGCCTGCGGGGACCTGAGCCCGGGCGGGAGTGTGTGCCCGGCCCGGGGGGCGGGAGTCCCGCTGGGGGGACTGGGGAAGAGGGTGTAGCCCGGGGGGTGGGTGGCCGGGGAGGAAGAGGCCCCTGGTGAGGCGGAGCCTGAGGGCTGGTTTTCCCTTCTTTGCTCAGGCTTGCTCCTGGTTATGGGGATCCAGGGGGCTGTGGTTTGGTGCAGGCAGGAAGGCCCTGGGGCATTTAATCCATCTCCAAGACAGCAGTTCTCGCTCCTTTTTAGACATGGGGCAGCCTTGGATGGGCACAAAGCCACCTTGGAAAGTGCCAGCTCTTTGTTTTCGCTTTTTTTTTTTTTCAGCATCTAGAAAAACAGATTTCTGAGTTATCTTATGAATCACATTTGTTTCAACCTAACAGCGCTCGCATTGTGTGGCACCCCACAGCCCCCTTGCAAGGATCTCAAGGCATCCCTGGGGGATGTGGCCTCTTGGGGTTGAGAATTGCTCTAACAAAGTTGCTGGGTTTTTGCAGGTGTGACTCTTCAGAGACAGGAATTGGATTGACAGATGGCTGCCTTCAAGCTGTTTGGGACTGTGGGGAAAGTTGGCTTGGGGTTGGCCATTACAGGAGGAGTTCTCAACTCTGCCCTCTATAACGGTGAGTAGAAGAGGCAGAGCCTTTTCTTTTTCTGCTGAAATGTTCAACTTCACAAAGTCAGGTGTAAAGTTAGAGGGAAGTAAATACATCAGGGGACTTTGCTGATTCCATAGTGTGTGTTGGAAATAGCTCTGTGCTGAAATAATTTCTGTTTCCTTAAAATAAATGCAACTGAGGTGTTTGTGAAAAGGGTAAGGTTAGGCTAGTTCTTATGATAGTTTGAGGATTGGGAGATCCAGTGGGTTGGTTTTCTTACCCTTGATCTTAATTTTCTCTGCCCCTTAACACCTATTACACTAGGGCTTGAACTTTATCCTTGACTCCTTTGTTGATTTGCTTGTTTGCTTCGAGTCAGGTTGTCAAACTCATCTGACCTGTGGGCTGGATGAGGGGCACGGGACTGGTCTGCAGGCCAAATCAGGCCTATGGACCCCCAGCATACCTAATGTGCAGCTGTTGCAGCTGGTCTGGAATGTACACCACATACAGTGCAGATCCCAGAGTGGTCAGAATGGGAGCTGCGTGCAGTCTGTCTGAAGCTACAGCAGTGCTGCATGCAGTGGCCACCCTAGCCGGACTGCACCACACTTGGCATCTGCTCTGGCAGCTCTATGACTGCCCTGTACATGGCGCCTGCTCCACCCAGTCTGGGACCTGTGTTGTATGCGGTGCCTGCAAGCTCTGCATGCAGTACAGATCTGGACCGGCTGGAGTTAGCATCACAGAATGGCACCATGTGGTACAGTCTGGCCTGATCAGCCACCTCAAGCAGGCTGGCTGCCATTTTAGATGGACTGTGCCTCACACAGCATCTGTTCTGGCCACTCTGGGATCCATGTCACATGCTCTAGCCAGTCTGGGACTATGCTACAACTGCCAGATCAGGTATGCTGGGAGGAGAGAAGAGGAAGGGGCCCATGGGCCTGATCAAGCTGGTTAACTGGCCCTGTGCCATGATGCATGATGTGCCTTGTGTAGGTCTGATCAGACTCGGGGACAGCACTGGGGTCCAGGTGGTGGACTTTGCAAGCCAGGTGTGTTTGACACTACTGTTTTAAGACAATCCATTCATTAGCCTCCTGAGGTAAAGAGAGCGTAAGCAGTATTGCTAAGTTTTTGGTATGCTCTTTGGAAAATATACTTTGAATGCATGCTCCCAAAATGATAAGTTGTGGTCATTAAGCTGTGCGTGTTATGCTCTTTTCTCTAGTTGAAGCAGGCCACAGAGCTGTTATCTTTGACAGATTCCAAGGCGTTCGAGATGTGGTAATAGGGGAAGGCACACACTTTCTCATTCCCTGGGTACAGAAACCGATTATTTTCGACTGTCGTTCTCGCCCGCGTAATGTTCCTGTCATCACTGGCAGCAAAGGTAAGTGTTGCCTCATAGCTGCCAGTGGACCAGAGCAACACTAATGCATTCACCATGGTCTCTGAGTGCCTTTATTAATTAGGATACAATCCAGCAAAAATACTGAGCTCTTTGTCCTCCCCCCTCAAGGTAGTGGGAAGAAAAAAATTCTTGGGCCCTTGTCAAGAGTGCTTTACAGAAACAGGACCCCTGCAATTGAAAAGTTAAGGCCATGTAAAATAGTAGTTTATTGGAATACCTTTGATCACAAGTTCTTGATTGTTTTGTTGCTGCTGGATTTCTTAGTAAAGACAGCTAACAGATAGGGAAGAAAGTGGCACGCCTTGATTTTGCATGGTTTATTTCCTTACCAAAACCCACCAGATTGGAGCATTGTCGATCTCTCTTTGGGGACCCCCAAATGCTTGGGATCGATCCAGCACATGCCATGAAATGGACTGTGCTATTCTATAACCAGTCTCTGATCTGTAATAAGGGAGCTTGCTTCAGTCTGATCAGCCATCCCTTAAAGACAGTTTCTCTATTCGCATGAAAAGATGAATAATTCCCCATCCCACATGGAAGAAAGAACTTAAATTATGTTTCTGGGGAATCATATCTCTTGGTGAAGGGGGACTGTAAAAAAACAAACAAATTAGTAGGGGTGATGCTTGCCACTGAGTAAGCCAGGTGGCAGAATTCTGAATCTGCTTGTCCCTCTTTAGCTGCTAGGGAGAGAGTTATCCCTTGATATCTCTTGTCCCTCTGCTTTGCCTCTAAGTTATACATCTGTCTCTGCAGACCTGCAGAACGTGAACATTACCTTGAGAATCTTGTTCAGACCAATTGCCAACCAGTTACCTCGGATTTTTACAAGCATCGGGGAGGACTATGATGAACGTGTACTGCCTTCCATCACTACTGAGATCCTGAAGTCTGTTGTGGTAAGGACAGCACAGTTGCTGTGCAGTTATGCTGATTGTGTATTGCTGCTTCATGTTTCTGAACAGTGAGACCTAATTTGGCATGGGACATTTAGTGGTCCAGTCTACAGTTGGTCTTCTGTCTGTACAAGTCTTCCTGGAAGAGAGTCATGCTTGCAGTAGCACTGTTTGCATTGATTCTTGAGTCAGAGGCAGGCTTATTGGGCATGGTGGAGAGGTGAGATTTGTTTAGTGCCACTTGAATCTGTTGATTTCACTCAGCATTTGACTCTTCAGATCCTTCTCTCTAGATTTGAGTCACTGTTGGGCTTCCCAGCCTCTCCTACAAAAGGGTAAACTCTCTGTAATTCTGCCTTTATTTAAACTTGCTCACCGAGCACCTCTGTAAGCATCCTATTGGGACTGCCATATGACTTTAAAACAACCTCAGTGCAGTACATCCATGCTGACTGCTGAGAGGACACCTGACGGTCACAATTGCAGTACAGGCTAAAGAGAATTAATGGGAGGCTCTTTAGTGCAGCTAAAGAGGTAGCTCAAATTTCTTACCCTTGGGAATGGACACAGCAAGCTAACCCTGGGTTAGGGACACACAGACTGTTACATATATAACCTTTTGTCATGCCCTGTGTATATAGTGTATGCCTGTTACTTTACCCTCCAGTCAGGCCCAGGCAACTCTAGAGCTGCTATTTCTGTAGCTGGCTTCAGAGAAACTTTTATGTCCAGTGCTGTGTACTCAAGCATTTCCCATCCTTTCCTCATTCCTGGGTCCTCTAGTTGTAACAAGATGCCACCTGCGCCTGCAAACAACCAGTCATACTGTAGCCTGGATTGGAAGGGGAAAAAAGCCATAAAATGAGAAGAAAATGTATAGCGAGGGGAACAAAATAGAGGGCAGGGAAATAAGAGAAGGAATTAAAAAGGGTGAGAGGAAATGGAAAGAAAGAGATAGTAGTTGCCTGAACTATACTGGAGCATAATGTAATGCATGGTCTTGCCAATCATTTGTAAGCAGAAGAGGGTTGGAAGCCCCATGCTTGTTATTTCAGAGACGACAAAAGCCCCACTGAGCTCTTCCCATCTATAGTGGAAAAAGCAGGGGGAAGAAGTCCAGGATGCTGTGGGCTTGCAGTCATTAGAATCTTTCCATTTCTGCATGCCTCTGCCTGTCCTGATTCCAGGCTCGTTTTGATGCTGGTGAGCTGATCACACAAAGAGAGCTGGTCTCCAGGCAAGTGAGCGAAGACCTCACGGAGAGAGCAGCTACTTTTGGCCTCATCCTTGATGACGTATCCTTGGTAAGAGGCCTGTCTTTTGCTGTTCCCTTCTTGGGAGTTTGCTCAGATACGAGTTTGGGAGGTAAGGTGGCCAGTGCTGGGGACTAGAAACTGAAACGCATAAGTCTTAATTGTAGGTCTTGTAAAGAATGTGTCAGAGTTGTTATAACAGAGGACAGGCAGTTGGTGTTCTTGGCTTTGTTCCTTGGTCTAGCATTGACTTGTTAGACCTTGAAAAAATTTATGAGTACAGCCAAGGCTCCCAAAGGCTGGCTGACTTCTGTCCTACAGACCTCTTGTTGTTCATATGGGGAGAGAAGGGGGTGTCATTCCTGTAGGTGCCAAGACTTGATTTGCAACTTGTTTCCATCTCCAGAAGGGGTGGCTGCACTTCTATGGGGACTTGGGTGTCTTATTAAGAGAGAGGCACCAAAGTGCTTGCAGAAGTGCAGCTACCCCCTTCTGAAGACAGAAAGCTGCCAAAACAAGTTGGGAGAAAATACTGAGGGAATTCAGTAACCTGAGTGTCGAGGAGAAAAATATACCTTGTTTGGTATCTTTCCCTTCAGTTTTCTGTTAATAATTAAAACCTGTTAACCACTCCCTTCATGTTGTGAGCTCTCTAGTGTTCTCTGTCATTGAAATGCTTTTGTAATCTGGCAGTTTATTATACACACCCCTCTAAACCAACCCACTAAAGCTTTGGACATGTCTGTCCTAGAAAACTGCCTTAATGGTGAGGTTAGAATGTTGCCCTTTCCAGAATTTCCATGTTGACAGTGTTGACACTTTTTGCGTGACAGTGCTACCCCCTAAACAGGCTACTTGAGGAAGCTCACCTTTCCCCTGTTGTGCTCTCAGTAGAGGCTGTTTGAACAGCTGTGTGCTATTGAGCACCAGAGCACAGTTAAGCAATCTCTATCCTGATCAGCAGGAGACTGGTGAGTGGAGAGTGCCCCCTGCCGGCTTTATTGGGAACCCATAATGAAGATGTGCTTAAAAAGCTGGCCTTATTTTGGAATGTAACGTTGAAAAGGGAGTGATTCCTTTGGCCTAGTGGTTCTCAACCTTTTTAGATCAATGGTACCCATCAGGAAATGCCAGCTCTTTGTTTGAAAACAAGTGAAAACTGTAGAAAAATAATAGAGCAATTCTTCTACAGTATTGCAAAAAATTCAGAAAGCCCACAACAGGTCAGAATATTTTTAACACAGTGGCTCCTATTTGAAATCTCTGCTCACGTCTAGACAAATGTGGTATGTGGCACCACAGACACATCTATGATGCCACATACCACGTTTTCTGCATTGCAAGGAAGCAGCACAGAAAGGGTTTTTTTGACATCTGGACATCCAGGGGCCAAAACAACCTGCAGAAGATAAAAGCAGTGATGTATGCGGTGGCAGCATGCACTACTCAAAGCCATAGCTGTGCTCTGCTCCTGGCCAGGCTTCACATAGGACTTCAGCAGCAGCAGTCCTGCTGGGAGGCCTCCAGAACCCCAGGTAGGGTTGTTGAGGCCAGTCCAGTGGTGGCGCCAGCCTCCCCTACTGCACCTGGGGTAACTTGCCATGCACCAGAACATGCATGGCACAGGCATTCCCTGGGGACAACTAACCACAGCAGTAGTGCTAGTTGTCCTGGGGAAACAAATGTCCACACACATCTGAACACAGTCTCTGTGTTTATCTTGTGAAATCAGATTTGCACACCAAACAGTGCTAATATAGCATGGCATCCTATGGCACCCTTGAAAATATATCAAGGCACCCCAAGGTGCTGTGGCAACCTAGTTGAGAATCGCTGCCTTTTCCAGATCTATTCTGGCTTTTGGGAGTTCCGTTCTTAATGCTTCTGCTTTTTTACTGTGGCACTTAAATTCAAGAAAGAAGCTGCTTCAAGCAAAGACCTGGTCAAACGTGCGGCAGCTCTGCTGAAGTCACTAGAACAGTGTCTTTTCAGTTTGCGTTCAGCCCTCCGAGCAGGCAGGCTAGCATCTGCAGAACATAGTGGGGAGCTCCTACTTGTGTCAGTTTACTTAATAAAAGTCATGGAGTGGCGGGGACAGCCTTTTCCCCTTGCAGCTGTAGTGGTACAGATTTCTTCTTGCAAGGTGAGTGGTTCTTATTTGTAGAATAGACAAGCTGTAAATGTTGGTTTTTTTTCTTGTTTGCTTCCCTTTTCCTTCCTTTAGACGCATCTGACCTTTGGGAAGGAGTTCACAGAGGCAGTAGAAATGAAGCAAGTGGCTCAGCAGGAAGCTGAGAGAGCCAGGTTCATTGTAGAAAAGGTAAGTGTACCTCCTTAGGAGGCTTCAGCTTAGTCACCAGTCATCTCAGCTCATCTGTTTCCTACCCCAGGTAGTTGAAACTTGTAATCTGCCCAGCCCCTGCTTTTGTGGGACTTAAGGATGAATGCTTTGGGCAGGTGTGTGTCACAAAATACTCAAGCTTAGTCTGTTCTTAAGAGCTTTATTTCAAAGTTGTGTAGTTTGGGGCTCTTTAAGTTAGTGTAGGCACTCTTTAAAGATGTTGTGTTTCTTTCAAAATGAATTAATAGAAATGCTTTCATGAGGTAGTTAAGTACAGGCACCATCTGCTGCAAGTGCCAACGCTTGAAATTTAGAAACAGAATGGCCACTTAAGCTGCCATAGTGTGTATAGTGTGCCCGTCTTACACGCAGGCACACTATACCTCTTTCACATGGGCACTGTGCAGCTTCTCTGTTAGCAGTTCACTCTGACATCTGTTGTGATCTGAGTGGAGAGAGCTGTTCCTATGAAAACATATAGTAGAATTCCTTCGCAGCACTGCAAACGCGAAAGCCTAGTGCTGATGGAGGAAAACACCATCAGCAAAGTGAAATTGATTTGGCTTTGCTAGCTAAGATAAATGTTAGGCAAAAAAGTAGCTAAACAGTGATGGGTGGAAACATCAATATTTCCAGTTGCAGTGCAGGGTGATTATTGATATGATCACCTTTATCTAGGTATTCTTAATCTTGGTAATGTCCATATTGTCCAGCAGTGGTCTGCTCTTGTTAGAGCTGTGTGTGAGGTACAGAAGAGAGAATTTAGGACTTAAAATTACCTGAGGTGGCAGCTGCTTTGCAGGCTTTTCATTGTTAGTATTTCTCCCCTTCACACCCATTCTTGTTTGCTTTGTCTTGCAGGCTGAGCAGCAAAAGCAAGCAGCAGTTATCTCTGCCGAGGGAGATTCAAAAGCAGCCGAGTTGATTGCCAATTCATTGGCCACAGCAGGTGACGGCCTGATTGAACTGCGTAAGCTGGAGGCAGCTGAAGACATTGCCTACCAGCTTGCGCGGTCCCGCAACATCACGTACCTGCCAGCAGGACAGTCTGTGCTTCTCCAGCTCCCCCAGTGAATCTAACTCTGCAGCTTCTATTCACTTCTTATTGAACAGATTAGCCCTAGCCAAAAGAATCAGTGATGTTTCCTGATTGGATAAAGCAAAGGAAATAAAATTTAAATACATTTGAGTTAATTATAATAATAAAATAGCTTTCTAGTAACTAACTGAATTTGTCAGACAGCCTTGTACGATCTGAGCAGAAGCTGCAATAGCCAAGTTGGGACAGACTTACCTCTTTTCAGGCAACTTTAGTATTAGGGGTAAAGTTGGTGGGGGGGTGGGAAGATGAGAGAGCAGAAGTATCTTAATCTGTTCACTTCGTAAATGAAGTAATTACTTAGAGCATTCTTTGGCCATAAAAAATCTGTACCATTGAGGTTTCAGAGTGATGCTTCAGTGCCTTTTGGCCAGCCAAGCCATGGTCATTACAGGCTTGTATGCTCTAGACTACCCCTGCTTTGTCCCTGCAGTCTTTTCAGAGGGGTTGGGATTGGTGAGGGCTTTCTTCCTCAGTCAGTCTGTCCAGTATTTTTACAGGTGTCAGCTGAAGGTAAGAGGACACTTCTTGTTAGTTTAGCAGTTCTGCTGTGACTTTCTGAACCACAGCGCTGTTAGTAGGAGGTGCCATTTATGGAACGTGTCCAAGGGAGGGGCAGGAAAGTTCTCATCCTTTGCATTCCAAAACGCAAGACTTTCCTGAGGTGAAGATATTCCTCTTTGGCAGGAAACCTTGGTCTGGTAACTACTGGAAATTAGTATAGCCTTCCCCCTCAACCCCATACACACTCTGTACTGATTGCTGTTACCCCCTCTAGCACAGGCTTGGTAAAAGAGTGTTTGGATCTAATTTAGAATGGAAGTCTGACAGATTCTGTCATATTGTTCCAGGGTTCAGTCGCTCAGATATGGGCAGTATTTAGTGCTGCATTGCCACTTTTTTTTTTCATTAGGGAACTTAAATTACAATGGAGACATGAGAGATGAGACTGTGTAACCAACTTTCAATAAACAAAAACAAACCTCCAGGCCTCTGGTGTCTTGGCATTCTTAAATAATTAAGTTCTGGAAAAAAATGTCACTTGTTTTTTTGGCTCTGGTATTTAGCTGAAGCTATATCTGCTTCTTTGTTAGACCTGAGGATGGGCATTCAGTGCCTGAAAGCTTGTCATCTCTCTCAGCTACATAGCTGGTCCAGTAAAAGTTATTACCAAACAAACACTGCTTGCATATGCTCTGGAACATCATGCCTGTGCTACCACTATAAGTATAAAACATGAGGCTGTGACTGAAGAACCTAAACAAGGGGTCATCAACAGAGATCTGGAAAATGGAGAAAACCACAGATTTCCCTTTTTAGCAGAGAAATCTGTGGATTCTCTACTTTTGCAAAGAGCTCTTGCTGGCTGGCACAGCTCCAGCCTGCAAGAGCCAATCGCAGAAAGGGCAGGAAACCCCCAGTCCCCAGTGTGGCTGTGGCTGGCTCGGGTTGGTGGTGGAGATGGCTGCATGCTGCCACCACCGTGCCACTGTTGCCCTGCAGCTAGCTGCACAGCTCTGGGCATGGCTCTGCAGTGGTAGCGGGAGGTTTTGTACACAGTGGCTGTTTCCGCTGGCACGGCCCCACAGGTAAGAAGCAGCAGCAGCTGCCGTGTGCAGGCTACCCACCCAGGCACCGTCCCTCACCACTGCTGCAGAGCTGTGCAGCCAGCCACTGCAAGCTTCCCTCTCTCCTGGGCAGCTGGCTAGGCGGCATGTGCATGGTACACACAGGGTGGGCACCACCACACTGCACCCTGCATAGCTTGCTCACAAACTCCCCTGCAGAGGGGCATCCCTGCCCTCACACCCTGGCCCTGCACCTGGCTATGGTGTGCTGCCTGCAGCTGGCAGCACCCACTGCTCCCTTAGCCCCCAACCACATTCCCAGCCCTGCCCCACAGTCCCCAAGCCCTGCCTACCTCTGGGACGAAGGGTACAGCTCCACATTGGTAGTGCTTGTCCACATAACCCCCACAGCCACTACTACCCTGCAGTGCTGTGGAGCTGTACAGCCAGTTGCGAGGCATAAGCAGCAGTGGCTGCTGCATGTAAGCCCCGCTTTTCATCGCTTGGCCAGGTGGCACATATATGGCCCACACTGCCACTGCTGTGGGCAAGTGATGCAGGACACAAAGTCATGTGGGTGGCCGTGGGATGGTAGTGCTGGGTGCAGTGGCAGAGTTGCAGTGGCAGCCCCTGTGTGAACCCCTGTCAGGCCAGCCAGCATGTGTGTGGCCCTCAAAGTGGCACCCCTACCTTCACCCCCTGGCCCTGCTCCTGGGAGTGGGCACAGGCGCAGTGCCCCTTGATCTACCCTGCCACACCTTCTCTTCCCCTGCCCTGCCCCACCCCTTCCCCCCCACACACACTTACCTGCTGGGGTGGGTGTCAGTGTCTGTGCACGCCTCTGTGTCTGAATGTCTGTGCCTACGTGTCTGGGGGGCTGTTGTGAAGGGCATCAGGAGGGCTGTTGAAGCTGTGGTGGGTGTGGGGGGGGGGGAACACAGGGCACCAGCAGTGCTGGGATGGGGGGGCCTTTAAAAACCCCAAATCCATGATCAAAATCAGAGAATTTGCAATTTTTAGAAAACCAGGATCCCTGGTCATCAATCGGGTGTGCATACTTGGACTGGTCCTAGGGGGTATGTACAGGCAGGCAGGAACAGAGTGATGCTGCCTCCTAGGAACAGGGCCAGGGTGAGGTGAGGAAGCTTGCGTGTGGTGGCAGCAGCTGCTGCTACCACCCACCAGCCCAGTGAGCTTCCCCACCTTGCAGAGGGGTGCCACTGCCCTCATCCCACCCTGGCCCTACTCCTGGGAGGCAGTGGCACTTGGCTGCGTGCCACACTGCTGAGGGTACTTAGACTAAGAAAGGTTGAAAACCCCTGACCTAAGCAGCTGATAGAACCGGTAAATCAAAAAAGCCTTGCACCTTGGGAACAATGCTTTGGTAATGGACAGGGCTTTACCAACATGGTTGTAGTTAAAGTATAACTTGATACAAACATCTTGAGCAAGGAAATCATAGTATCACACAAAATTAGGGTTGGATGGGACCTGAGGAGGTCATTTAGCCCAACTCCCTGCTCAAAGCAGGACCATCCCCAACTAGATCATCCCAGCCACAGCTTTGTCTAGCCAGGTCTGAAAAATCTTCACGGATAGAGATTCCACTACCTCTCTAGGTAAACTGTTCTAGTGCTTTACAACCTTTCTAGTAAAGTTTTTCCAACATCTAATCTAAACTTCCTTTGCTGCAACTTGAAACCATTGCTCCTTGTTCTGTCATCTGCCACCACTGAAAACAGTCTAGCTCCATCCTCTTTGGTACCCCCCTTCAGGTAGTTGAAGGCTGCAATTAAATCCTGCCTTGGTTTTCTCTTCTCCAAACTAAATAAGCCCAGTTCCCTCAGCCTCTCCTCACAAGTAATGGCCCACCCCCTATCCATTTTTGTTGCCCTCCACTGGACCCTCCAATTTGTCCACATCCTTTCTGTAGTGGGTGGGGAGGGGGCAGCAAAACTGGACAGAGTACTCCAGATGTGGCCTCACCAGTGCTGAATGTGGGGGAATAATCACTACCACAAGGGGAAATTAGATGAGAAATAGTACCATGTGTCTCCTGGCTGAGCATCAAAATGCAGAGTAGTTATTGGGAAACTTTTATTCATTGATTTTGACTTGAAATCAGCTGAAAGTTTTCTGTCTTGCCTGGCTCAACCTCAGACCCAGCATATGGCCCAGTAGATGGGTGCTGGACTGATAGGGCTAACAGATCCCACAGCTGATTCTCACTGACCTGCTTGTGTCTTAGGGAAATCACTTCATCTCAGTACTTGATTCCTCATCTGTTAATGGGTTCTGTGATCCTAAAAGTGCATTAGTCCTTCCATTTTGAAATGCATCCAGATTCTGAGCTTCAACTTAAGGAAGGAAAACACAAATTACAAGTATACAATCTGTATGGGGCATATAAGAGCCAAAAGAATTTTATATCCTTTTCTTGAATGTAAGATTGTGGCCATTTCATTAAAAAAGTATGTTTTACATGAAATATGATGGTAATATTTGAGCACTACTTATCCAAGTTTGATCTGTACTCTGGAAGCACCAAGGACCCCAGCTGCATTAGCCGCTGTAGAACACTAAACAAGGACTATCCCTGCCCTGAAATCTTACAGACTTAACAAGATCTTGACTCTCTCTCTCAGTCCTAAAGTGCAAGGTAAACAAACTTCTGCCTACTTACTGGTGCTCAAACTGAGTACTGGTTCTGTACGACTCAACTCAGCCCTGATATGTTCTAACCTGAGACCACCTACATGGCAAGAAAAGGACTTTTGCTGAATAGTCCTATGTGGAAATAGCCTGCATAAAAGTGGATTCAGTTCTTCCTGTGTCAGCTCACTATCACTGCCGTCTCTTCTGGGAAGAGTCAGTTTCTCACCTGAGTCAGCAAGGGACTTTCTTAAGCAACTTTATTGTATAGTATCAACATCACTGAAACTTAAGTACTGAGTCAGCAAAAAACCTCTGCCTTTAGGGCAGTACCATTCTGCTTCAAGCGTTTTGTTTTGTCTTATGCTAATATTCAGGTGGAATAGCAGCACTTAAAGAAATGGCTGCTTTACCCCAAAGCCAGAAGCAAAGGGGTTAAGTGTACATAATGCTACAGTGGTATCCCAGGAGATTCTATATACTTCCTTCTTCCATCCACGTCTCAGGATGTTGGCAATGTAGCTTAGTCTAAAGGAAGCAGCATGTGCCATCTTAACAACCTGCTTTAGCGTATAAATGAGTACTTAGTGGTGGTAAGGATGCCTGGTCAGGAAGGACATGCTTATTCCATAGAGGAGAGCCCCAAACTGCTATCACATGGTCCTTTTTGACCCTTGTGCAGGAATCAAAGTAGTGCCATGCAGGTGAAAAACCAAATCTTCCCTTCCAGTCCTCTTTCTATTGGGCAAGTTGCTTCAGTGATGAGGTGCCTAGGCTTGCAAAGCACACTAAATGTCCGAGCAGAAGATATATAATTCCCAAATAACTTCCAGACCGCATTCCCCTCCGCCACTCCCTTTATTCCTCTGTTTTATTGCTTTAGACAGTGTTTTAAGGAAGCTTCCACTTTTTCCCATAGCTCCCTTCAAACACCCTGAGCATTTCCTGCATTTGTCCAGATTGAGTTTCATGCACCAGGTGTTGAGCTCAGAGAAGTAGATTTAAAAATCCCTTCTTAGCTTCTGTGGTCCTATATTCCCTCTTCCTTCAACTCCATGTTTGCAGTGGAGTGTAGCATTTCCTGCTGCTTTTGCTGTTAGCCTCACTGAAGAAAAATGATTGAAAGCTCAAACACTGGCCTCTGGGCCTTATTACACTCACTGTTTCCTCCTCTTTAGGAGGTAATTCTTTTAGCAAATGTTCACTAGCTGCTCTCTACCCTGTTACCTCCCTCTGCCTCCCTCTTTCCCTCTACCCCCAAAACAAACCTACCCTGAGACCACAAATGTCAAAGAACCCCTTGAAGGCTGTATCATTCCCATCGTGTGCGGATTCAATCTGTTTATTCTAGGCCTGCAGTCATTCCCCTGGTCTGGTAGAGCATGCGGTTTCAGACCTCTTGCCCTGCAAGGCTCCAGATGTGGGGCAATGACCCCAAAATCAAGGCCACAAGAAAAATAACAGCACAGGAAATTTGAAATGGCATGGGGCTGGGTAAGTGGGTGGTTTGTGGGATTAGGATGAGAGCACGTGCCTTGACTGATAGACTTGATAGATGGAAGTTTTGACAAGCTCAGTAGTAACAAACAGTCATCAACAGGCATGAGCATCTGTCAAATGAGTTTGGAGCTATCAGACCACTTTCTCTGTGCACAGACATCTGTGACAAACAAAGCCACAGCAGTTAGCACTAATTGGCAGCCTCACTGATAAGTCTCAGCAGAGATGTCAAGGACTGAACACTACTAAAGACACAACTCCCTTCACTTTCTGTGGGGCTAGTTCTTTCACAGAAGTGGCTGAGATGTGTTAGAAGCATAATCTGGAGGAAGCTTTCCTTGTAACTGCTTGTCCTTATGGGCATATAGAGGATATCAATCAATCAGGTAGCATTAAGCCAGAATCCCTACAACTCCCTCCCTGTCCTCCCCAAAAAAGAACATGGGTTAATCCTGTTCCACCCTCAATCTGGTCCAGCATTTACAATGTAAATACCTTAGACCAGTGGGGGCCATCCTTTTTGCCAAGTGTGCCACAAATTAAGCCAGGCATCTTCCCCAAGTATTACTCTTCCCCTGCCCAATCTGCTGCCTTGCTTTCTGTTCCCTGCTTCCTCTCTGATCTGCTGTGTACCACACCCAGAGGCTGCCTATGCCACTTGTGGTATGCTTGCCACAGACTGGCCACCCTTGCCTTAAAAGTGAAATGTCATCAAGGGGCAAGACACTGAAGGGCAAAATAAATTAAATAAAAACCGGCCAATTTCTTCAGCCTTCCCTTTAACATTATTTGTCAGTTACTGAGGAATCCCACCTGAGACCCTGGGCTTGAGCTGCTTGCCCACCTCACTATTTCCTCACCTCTGTTTCCAGGGGCCCTGTGAATCTTTAAGACTACCTGTACAGTATAATTTTCTTGTGCAGGGGATTTTATACTTGAAAGAGTTGCTGGAGGAAGCAGTTTTCCATCCCTTTGTAGAATGGTACAGCCTAGACTCCAGCAGGGTAAGCTTCCTCTTGCCTCACTGACTCACTTGAATCCCATCCCTGAAATCAGTCTTTAGCCATAAGGAAGCAATAGACTCCTGTAGTCAAAAGGGGCTAATTGTTTCACCAGGTGCAGGCATGTCTGAATCCAGCCCAGATGCACAGCAACCCAAAATGGTGGGTGGGTGGGTGCATGAGCTGGTGACAGTTTTATCAGCCTCACATTTGCTTTTGGCATAGAGCTGTGTACAATTAATCTTAAAACCCTGTGTCATGTTTGCTACCAACTGCCTGCCTTGGCAGCAAGCTGAGATGTTTAAGCCTTGTCATTACACAGGGTTTTTGTCACTACACAGCCACTAGGTGACAGCACTACCTTAATTCTACAGACCAGACCAGTACTTGTGTCCTGGAACAAAAAAGAAAAGGTGTTTCTCTCCCTTGAAACCAGGACAGGTGGGTAAAGGGGTCACCACAGGAGAAAGGGACTTCCAGTAGGGATTAGATCTTGATGACTGTGAACACAATACAACATAAGCACTGCTCAGCTGCCTGTTTAACTCCTTCTCTGCCGGGCTAATCCATTAAACCTGCAAACTCTCTGGTGGCTTCCTTTCTATGCCAGGCTCTTCAAACAAGTCTCTGATCCCTAGCTCCCATGTAGTGTATCATGTCATGTGCCGACTTGGGTCACTGTGACAGCTGTAGCTTTCTGTTTTGCTCCTTGAAATAGCTAGCCCCTTGTTTAAATACTTATTTCTGGTTCCCCTCTCACCCAAAGAAACCAAGCTGTGAGCCCTTAGGGATGCCAGCAACTACAGAAATACCACAGAAAAATCTAGCAGCAACATTAGCAGTGGGAGGTTCCTCCCCCCCCCCCAAAAAAAAAGCTGTCCCACCCTTCTATCCACTCTTGCAGGAAGTTTCTTTTAGAAGTACCCAAAGATAAATCCCATGGTGAGATCTTCATCCAATAACAAATCCAAGGCCAGGAAGAGCTCCCCAGGACTGCAGGTTTTAGAGAGCACCCAGGGTCAAATAGAGTGCCATATCTTGAAATCCATCTGGGATGTTATCACAGAGGGAGAGAACTTTTAATCAGTGTGGTGATTTCATTGCTGATAATCTATACTGCTGGAATTTACCACCTGCTGTTAATTCTAAGGGAGTTGCTGTAATATAAAGGAAGAACAGGGATTCAACATGGGTTCAGTGTCCTCACTCATCCATTCTCCAATATTCACTCATGTGAGTTGTGTTAGTAAAAGGTGCCAGCTTCTCAGCTTTCTAGGCAAGGTTCTGTATTTACTTGTGCACTAAATGAGTCCTTTACATTTCTCTGCCAACATGCATCTCAACCCTGGAGCAAACTGCCTGTCTTGGAGTGAGACTGCCTGCTGAGATTTGCAAATATAAGGCCCTGTTATACCTTTTACTATAAGCCACACAAATGTTGATCAGTGTTAGTGCTAGCTTGGAGTTTGGAGCAGTCACACTATTAGTTTAGAAACCTTCTCTGACTGTCCCCCACCTGCACAGCTGTGACTTGCCACTAGAGGCCTGGAGAGCAGGGTCAGGACTAAGAGCTGTAGTTGTGAGTAGCCACTAGAGGGCTGGTGAGCCAGGACAGGCTTCTGTCCCTGCTCTGAGGGTGGGGAGGGGAAGTGGGGGGGAAGTGTGAGAGATCCTGAGATGTTGGAGGACTGCAACTTGGGTGGCAAATTTGTGGGGCGTGGCCACACCTTAATAGAACAGAAGCTGGGTAATGCAGATCAGAGATAATCCTGGCCTGGAGTGGCTAATTTTGAGCTGCATAATGAGTGCTTAAAACCTCTTTAAGGTGTTAATGTGCAGACAGTTCATGGGTTAAGAGCTCTAGGAGCCACCCACAATCACCTTGTAACAAGGCCCCAAGAGGCACCTATGCTCAATGGTTATGATGCTTCTGTGACTGCAACCCTCTCTCCATTAGGGACTAGACTGAAACCTGTCAAACTCATTTCATAGATGCTATCCAAGAGCAGATGCTAACCACCACTCATCACCACTGACCTCTGAGTGATGACTGTGATTTATGGTGAGATTCCACCCCACAACCCATCTCCTCTCATTTATCCTTTGTTTTTGTCCCAAGACGATATCACAGTTGAGGTTTTTCTTTGCAGGCAGATTTCAAGCTGGGTACAGACAACTTCTTCAGTGTTAAATTCCACAGCTACATTCAAGACTGTCTAACGCTGTTAAGCACAGATGAGCCAAACAGACTTTTGTTCATCATAAACAAACAGGAAACAGCCTGATTTCCTTTCAGCCTTACCCTTTGCTTTAAAATAGATAACCAGCTTACCTGATATTTAAAGAGAACACAAGCAACTGCGCTGCAGAGTATCATGTCAGAGCTGCTGTAACATGGAGCAGGGATATCCAGGTTTGCATCTTCTCCGCTGCTGTCCTTGAGCTGAACTCTTTGGAGGTAAGAAAGCTCCCTGAATTTGAAACAAGGTATAACTAACTGCATGGCACCTGGGCATGCTTACAACAGATGGGCACAGGGACTTTTAGGGCCTGATTCACTGCTGCTATGCCTCTTGCAGTCACTCCTGCTGGTTCAGAGGGAGTATATCTGGTACTGTTTCAATGAGCAGAGAACATGGAAAAACTCTATAGTGGAAAAGTAGGGGAGGAGGGAATTGGTGTACTGAGACGATCTGGGATGTGGTGAAAACCTGAGGCTTTTAAATGCTTGGGGCTAACTTCTGCTTAGTTCCCCCATATGCATGTGGATTAACTCCCCCTAAGCTCGATCACAGCAGGTCCCGACCTTCCTGCTGGTCTGTTTTACATCAGCATGACTACTGACCTCAATGCAGCTGTTCCTGATTTAGTCAATCTTACTGAGTGTCCCTTTACCCATCTCTGCTTTTAACTCTTGTCCCTTCTTCCCTGGAAAAGTGCAAGAGGGGACAGAATACACTGTCTTTAGGGCATGGCTCTGGAGAGGAGAGGAGACTAACAAAATCAAACATCATTTAAAACCACTACAAAACTGGCTTCTCTGAAAGAGGTAGTTAGTCTGAAGTCAGGCAGAAAGCAGGGTAGTGTTGCACCCATAGATGATGTCAGGACTGTCTACTACTGTGGGCCACATGAGGCCCCCAAGGGGTTAACTTGCAGCCTCTGGGCTCCTGGTCTGGGTGCCACTCCCCACATCACTCCAGCTGCTTATCCCACAGCCAGAGTCTCTGGGTTACTCCTCCCTCCTCCAGCTTCCACTGCCTGTCTGGCCAGGGGTGGTGTGGCACAAACCCACAGGGCTGAGGAAGCCCATGGCCAGGGAGCTCGAGAGGGATCCAGGGACCTTGTTCAGCACAGGAGTGCTGGTACAGTGAAGAGCAGGGAAGGCCATGGCACAGTAAAGAGGGCATGTGGTGTGAAGGAGCCCATGGTGCAGTGTGCAAGAGCATTGGCATAGTGTAGTAGGAGTGCCTACAACACAGCCTGGGGGAAGGGGGTGGATCCCACACAGTGCAGAGCAGGATGTGGCCCAGAGGGGTGGACAGTTCAGCAGTTGGACAGCCCTCGACTAACTAAAGCAGAAATGCATCTTTGAGTCAGTCAGTATGTAAGGTACAAATCTACCCTGCCTTCTACCTCTTTGAAACAGCCTTTTCAATTTTATGCCCCACACTGACTCCCCCCTATCTTCACTGCTACTCCTCCCCATGAAAAGCAGTTATGACACAAATCCACCAGCCAATTGATGAAAGAACCAAACCCAACCATGGGCCAATCTTTTATACTACCAAATGGAAGGAAGCCAGAGGCTCCATGAAGTCCATCAGGTACTTGGCTCATGAGTTTGGGGGTTTCTTCATGGCAGCGGTAAATCCAGATCTCTGTACTCAACAATTTTTGTCTTAGTGAGAAGAGCCAATCTGCCAAGTAACTGCTGACCTGCTGGCACCACATTCACTCTTAAGTGACACAAGGACTTCTAGGGACAGCCTTATAGTTTCATAGTTTCTAGGGTCGGAAGGGACCTGAGCAGATCATCGAGTCCAACCCCCTGCCATGGCAGGAAAGAGTACTGGGGTCAAACGACCCCAGCAAGGCTCTTTACATGCAGTAAGCCAAACCACTCTACCAATTCTTCCCTAGGAAGTTATGGGGGAAATTTCTTTGTCCTTTCTGAGAAGAGATGGGGAACTGTGGGAAGGCACTGGAAGACTAGTAGCACAAGAATGGATTTTGCTTACATCCCTGTGGGCAGATTGATACAGACTGTGGTGAGTTTCCTTTGCTCTGCAGTTGGGAGCATAACCCTCTTTCTTGGATCTCTCCAGTGTACGTTAAACAACCCTCACAGCAGCAAGATATTGGCCACCATCATCTCCCTGCTTTACCTGTATCAGGTAAAGGTATTATTCTGTGTGGCTGGGCTGCCTGTATAGTTTTAGTAATAAATTAGACAAGGATTTGTACAGGGTGGTTTGGATAGGGATGATCTTGCCTCAGGCAGGGGTGGAACTAGATGACCTCTAGAGGTCTCTTCCAGCCCTACTTTTCTATTATTCTATGATTTGTACCACAGGATATTTTACCTATAGCCCTGAATAGGCCTATCAACTGGATTTATAAGCAATGCCAAACTTGAGTGAAGGGGATGTGTGTGTGCGCGTGTCCAGGCCTCTACAACTCAAGCCAACTTAAGTGTGCAGACAAGCCCTTTATGCAAAACACCAAGATAACATGGTGTTGGGTGGCAGTATAAAGTCTGTATATAGATATATAACAAGAAGTCTAATGAGAAACAAAACACTTTTGTCAGCAACATGTTAAACAAAAAAACCCTGAAATCCCAGGAACAGTCATAAGAAATGTTGCTTTGTGCTTTAGAGTCTCCCCTGCTTGATGCTGGGGAGAGTAAAACCCAAGAGTAAAACTTTCTACTTTATATAAAAATGCTCTCAACTGGAAAGCCACAAGCATCCTTACTCCTATTTTACACCATAGTGAAATGACTTGTTCAGGGCCACAGTGTGCAACATTCACGGTGATGCAGTATGATGAACTAGAAATACCTATACTCGCATAGCAAAACAGCAGCAGCAGAGGTGGCCATGTTACCCAAGAAATCCCAACTTCCAGCACCACGCTCAGGCTAGAAATAGAAGTTGTAACGAATCTTCTCCATGTCTCCCAGAAATTGAACATACTGAGTCCACTATAGGCAGAGGGGAAGCTGTGGATGTTCAGCAGGGTGGTGCAGAAGGCTCAGTGTTTAGGAGCTACCAGACAGATGCCATAATATGTCCCATTTTATCCTAACCAAGCTGAGGGATGAAGATAGTGGCAGCAACAGGAAGGGTCAGAGGCTACTAGAAAGGACAGCCCTGAGCCTGCCAATGAAGCAGTAGGTTAAAAATATTCTTACATTTAAGAGTATTCTCATATTCAAGACAGACAAAAACAGGAAGGAAGCAGGGTTTAAGTCTAAGCACACTGAACGCATACTGGTGACAATATTAATTCAAACAAATATTTTTGAGGGGATAAGTCTCCTGCTGCTGCTGCTTTAAGCTGGAGGAGCAGGAATGCATTCATTAGCACCAAAACAGGCCTCACTCAGGACTGGAGCCCCATTGTGCTGGGCTAAAGATTTTCTATACAGGAAAGCAGTAGGGATCTGAGATGGGGTGTAGGTAAAGCACAAACAACCCCCTACAGTGATGGTGAGCTGACACACAAAACATTGAGCCCACTTTCACAAAGGTAATTGCCACATAAAAGCATTCAGCTGAAGTACTTTCCTTGCCACATAGATGGTCTGAGGTTAGAACATACCAGGGCTGAGTCAAGTCATACAGACCTAGTGCTCTATTTGAGCACCAGTAAGTCATCAGGAGTTTACCTTGCACTTTAGGACTGAGGTGTATAGTCAGGATCTTTCAGGGTTGTATTTGGTAGCCGTGTTGGTTTGAGACTAACAGAAATGCAAAAGTCTAGAACTCTTGGTTCAGAGATGATACCTTTTATTAGACCAACTAAGAAATTGCTTTCTTAGTTTCGTAGTTGGTCTAATAAAAGGTATCATCTCTGAACCAAGAGTTCTAGAGTTTTGCATTTCCGTTTGTCTCAGACTGACACGGCTACTGATTACATCCCTGAAACACGGAATACATTGAATTTTAGCTGAATTTGGATTTAAACTTCATTGCTGAACAAGAAAGACTTCTACACCTCCCAGCCTTTCTGCCATCTGCCAGCACCAGGGAAGGAATCCTGCCTTATCTGCACATCAGAGAACAACTCTCAAAGACATTCTCATGGACCCAGAGGAACAAACTTCCACCTTCAGCTTCCTCTGTGCAAAAATGAAGTTTATTTTCTATCTATGGGGACTTTTTACCATCTTTAATTTTCCCTGAGCCTGAGGAAGGGCATGTGTGCACATAAGCTTGCAGAAAAAGATAATTTTTTTGCAATTTCTTATTTAGTCTAATAAAACGTAGTCAGGATCTTGTTTCTAAGACTGTAAGATTTCAGGGACAGGGATGGTCTTTGGACTGTTCTACAGTGGCTAGTGCAACTGGGCCCTGTCTGTAACTAGGGTCCTTAGTGCTTCCAGCGTACAGATACAGGAAGTGATACCAATTTAACTGAGCTGGTATAATTACACTGTTGTAACTGGTAAATCTTTCGTAAAAAAAAAAACCCTAGTGAGAGAACAGCCTTCCCAGAAAGAGCCTAGAGTCTAAAGACCAAGTCAAGACAGAAACCACCCCCCCCACACACACACACAAACATATTTTGTAAGGTATACTTTCCTGAAGCTTCCTATACATATGACAACCTTCCCACTCCAACCCTGCCTTGCAGCCACTCAGAATCCCTGTGATTTTTCTGCAGCCCTACTAGCCTGCCAAATTCTATGCAAATGTATATGATGACACAGTCTCTGCCCTAAGGAGTTCACGTTAATTACATGAGCGGCTCTACCAGGGCTTTCATGATTATACTGGGCCAGTGGCTGCTTCCTCTCCCAAACTAAAACCAAGGCCCTATTGCAGGGGTGGGCAAAATACAGCCCACAGGCCAAATTCAGCCTGCCAAGGGATTTTATCTGTTCTTCTGATAGGCTGATAGGCCAGATAAGCTGTTGCCCTCCCCATGCCCCTGCTAGGCTGGGTCATCATCTCTGCCCTGTACCCACCACCAGGGTGCCGGAAGGATCAGGTGGGCCAGGTCTCCATGGACACCAACCTGGAAACCCCGCAAGCAGGGCATGCTCTGTTGGGTGGGTGGGACAGGACCGTGGGCAGGCAGGGAGGGGCATCTGCGAGCAAGATGGGTGGATGAGACCAGGACCAAAATTGCAGGGTCGTGACAGCATAGGGCTGGGGCAGAGCCATTATCTGCTCCCCACATGTCCCTATGATGGATGCTAGTTCCATGGACAGCAGCCATGCTCAGCCCCTGCCTGCAGAACCAAGGCCTGTTGCAGGGATATGTGGGGAGCAGATTGCATCTGTGCCCTGGGCCCCAGGCCTGCACTATACCTGATTTACACTGACTGCTCATGGCCTGGCATCACAGGGAGGCCCCAGTGGATCACGGCTGCCCAGACCCAGGAGAGAGGTGGAATCCACACCTGTGACCCAGCACCCACTCCAGCAGAGGCGCAAAGCAGGCAGCCCCAGGACAGTGCAACTGTGGAGAGGCACAGCCCAGCAGGGCAGGGTGGCCTAATCCCATCACAGCTGCCCCCCGATGTTGGATCGTGAGCAGCCATGGTACAAACCAGGTGCAGTGTGGTTGAGGCAGAGTTGCGATCTGCTCCCTGTGTGTCCCTGCAATGGGCGCTGAGTGTATGGGCAGGATGAATGGAATTGGTGTCTGCTGCCATGACATGCAGTGCGTGGACTGTAGTGTTGTCTCGGCCCTAGCCCCACACTGTCACCACCCCGTGATCCCAGGCTCACCTGCCCATCATGCTCCCAGACACCACTCCCTGCCCGCCTGTGGCCCCATCCCATCTGCCCTGATGAGCATGCCTTGCCCATGGGGGTTCCCAGGCCAGCCTGCCCTCTTCATCTGGCATCCATGGTGGTGGGTGTGGGGTGGATAGACCCAGGGCCAGACAGGCTATTGCCCTCCCCATGCCCCTGCTGGGCTGGGTCACCACTCCTTCCAGTTCACAACAGCTCACCAAACAGTTCAATGGCAGGTATTCCCCTAGACAGTGCACAGCTTCTTGAGACAGAGGCTTTTTGCTCTGGATTCCAAACATTGTCTGAGAGGGTGCTGAATGATACTGGGGGCTGGTAAACAAGAGATGTCATGACCGTGATTAGTGCACTGGGCTGGCAGTCATTGTCCCTGGCTTCTATGTCTACGTCTAGTTGATGAGCTACTGTGAGTTACTTCACTTCTTTGCCTGTCTTCTGCTTCTCTTCAGTGCAGGGTCTTTTGAAAATTTGGTCAGTGCTGAGCACACAAAGGTCTTCATCCCCAGGGAAAGCGGGACAGGCCTCACTGTAATAGGACTGATCAAGGGCTTTTCAGTTAAAGATCACACTCAGCTCAGATTGTTACTGATAAAGCACTGCTACCATGTGGTGGCTTGTGGTCTCAACCTCAGAAAGGCCCAAGGCCTTCCCTGCTACCTAACCTGCTTCTTTCTAGCCTCATCACAAAGATCAAGAAGCCACCAAGATTCATCTCACGCCAAAGAAAGAAGGTTGTCCTACTTCCCCTGTACTGTCCTTGTTCCCCAGGATTCCTTTTACCAGAGATGCCCAAAGATTGATACGGCCCCTTGTCCGATTTGGTATCAAATGAACTTTTAATAGTAATCCCTAAGTTTATTACAAGTTTTCTCCTTATAATACGACCCGGCAAGTGATCCCTTCAGGCATTACAACAGTGACCTTCAGTAGTACCAGCCTCAGATCCTCTGCTGGATGTATGGGATGTTAGTTTTTAGATTGCTCGTTGTTTGAACAAGAATTCCAGGGTTGCTCCTGTCTCCCGAGGGTGGCAACAGAGAACACACAGTTTGTCTGTCTGCTACTTTTGTAGCTTTCTCATCTCAAATTGTCTGTGGCAAAGTGGGAACTCCCTGACTAGCCACAGCGCTAGTCTCCTCATCTGCCTCTGGGCCCACCACCCACCTTTCTCGCCTGCCATGCCTTGATGACACATAATTAAGGTGTTAATTAGGCAGGAGGCTGCCCTTCCAATGCCTTGGTCTTCTGGGCTTATGTATGCAGCTCCAACCACCCCTATACTGCATCCCAAGCCTCGCAGAGGTTCATAAGAGCTGAGCTGTGCTCTGGCCTGAGATCAGGCTCAACTCATCTGAGTGTTAGGCCTCTCGCTTTCTGCCCTATGATGGGCCACACTCATACCGCCGCCCTCTCACAATCTCTCTCATACTGTCCTTTTGCAGGGCCACTCTCATACCACCTCTCCTTTTCCTAGAGCCACACACACTCTGCCCTCGCCCAAAGGGTGATGGGGCTTGTTTCTCTACAGTCCCCGGCCAGCAAACGCAAGGCCTCTTGGGCCTTGACCGCGACCCTCATCCGAGTGAGCGCTGGGCGGTTTGCCGATCACTGGAGTGACTTCGCCTCTAGTTCTCACTGGGTTGCTCACCCAGCTGCTCTGAATTAGGGGCTTCTGACTTGCCCTGTTGTGTACCTGCCACACTTCCTCAACCACTCCAGCCAATCAGCCTCTGGCCCACCTGTGGCCTCAGGCATCTGAAGGCTTACCTGGACCTAACCAGGCCCCCATGTTAGCAGGGCCTACCCTTGATCCCCCTGCTCACCGGGACCCACTTCGCACCCTTTCCTCACAGGGCCTCATCCTAGGCCCCCTGTTCACAGGGCCTCACTACTTGCCCCTCTCGGCATTCACATGTTGAAACTATCCCAGCCCCTAACTCCAGCCTCTCTCCTTGGACTCTGAGCCCCTCACTCTCACTGTGCTCCTTCCCCCCCGACACACGCACAGTCAGGGCTCCTGATCTCTGGGCTCCTTGCCTCTTCACTAGGCTCTCCAGCCCTCCCAACTGCCACTCAGGTGCAGGCTGTCACGTGCCCCACTGCACCCCACTCTACATCTTTGTCTCCACTGAGGCCCATACTCTGCCCCCCTATGCTGGGGCCTGGGGTCACACACACACACCCCACAGGCTTAGGTGGCCGCAGCCATGCCTGGCCCCCAACTACCTCCAATATTAATTGACCCACCTGAAGGTGAGGGCTGTGGCTTAGGTGCCCCTACTTGCCTTCCACTGGGGTGGTAACTGGCCTGGCATTTCTGGGGGGGCTGTTCTGCCACAAACAGCCCCACCAGGCCACCCATCCCCAGCAGGGTGCAATTTTACGTCTTGCCCAGGACCAAGAGCCTCCTAACCATCCCCATCAGCTCTTGCCCTTACCTCCTGGTATTACTAGAGCAGCAGCTCTACCGGGAGATGTTATTTTTTCAGTGCCAGGCAGGAGAGTGCTGCCTCCAGCTCTGCTGGCCTGAACCTTAAGATGGGCGCTCATCAGAGCTGGGCTGCACCTGACGGTTGCTTCTTCAGACTCTTAAAGTGGCAGACACCAGAGGTGCTCTGCCACACACCTTCCTCCCTTAGAATAGTTCCTGGGGGAAGTTCCCTCTGCCACAGTGTCCAATCCTTGAGTTTCTTACCTCATATTTTTAGATAAGGTACTCCAATCCTATTCCGTTTTTGGTTTCCTTACCTTCTAGGGAAACTACTGTACCTGGATAGCCCACTATACCAATCGCAGCACTCACTTTTCCTAGTGCCTTATATGGCACTCCGTACAGTTTAAGTGCTTAGTTCCGGGAAGGCCTAAAGTTATGCTAAGAGCATCACTCAGTTTGCCCACTACAGTCCTGGGTCTGGGGCCAAAACACAGCCAGAACAGCAAGTTTTAACCATGCAGGAGAGGAAGCCCAGGCTTCCTCAGCTGAAGTTCTGTACCAGCAGAAAGAGGTGTTCAGGTCAGTCCAAGATGATTTCATTACTCTGTCTCTGTGCACCCACCTACATTTGTTTCCCCTCTGGTGACATTCTGACATTAGAGTGCTGACCCAGTAAGATGATGCTCTGATGGTATGAACATCATCACCACCTATGGCCCTGTACAGACTGAAGAGCCCCTCTTCCCACAGCAGACTGTTCCTGGTCTTCTCCTGGAATGTATTTGGAAGGTCACTTTCACCTGGGTTTCCTCAGACAGTTCATCAGGCCAGCTCCAACAACATCTCTACCATAGTGCACAGAAGCAGTACAAAGGTTAGAGGATTCCAGAATATGTCTATGAATGAGGTACTGCATGAAGGAAGCTGATAACTCTTGCTTCTGGACACTACAGAACCCTCCCCATCCTCCACCACTCCTGCATGCCTCACAGGTTGTGTAGGTTACTTGGTAATAATTAGTGCCACAAACCGAGACCCTGTGCATGCTATAGGGATGTCAGAGATCCTATTAACTCCTTATGGAACAAGGAATTTGCTTCACTGCACTGACTGTTTTCTTTCTGTTGTGCAGCTTGCTGTGTTATATTTGATTGATGTTCTCCACCCCAGAGATAGCTACATTTCAGTACTGCTAACATAAGAGATCATGGATCACAGATGCCACTTACCTAATCATTGCTTCCATTTTTATGGCACCATTCATTCCACAAATGTCCCAAGGTGCTGTGCAGATTTAACACACCAATCTACTATACCATGCAAAAGGAAATTTTAACTTACCATGAAATGTAACTACTTGTAGAGTGAGTCAATGGTCATCTGGCAACCCTACGTAACAGGGTTTGGTAGGAACCAAGAAATTATGCCATATTCATTTGAAACTGCCGGTTAGGGGAAGAAGACATTTACTTTCTGCATTTTCTATCTACACAGGAATTGCAACAGGCCATGGATTCTTCAGGGAGCAGGTAGATCAGGGCTTATATTTGTGCGTCCCTTCTTGGAGAATTTAGTACTTCAAAAAGCTGTACAATGAACTAAAAGGAGAACAGAAAGGAAAGACAGTAATGAGGAAATCATGGGTCTGATAAGAATCTACAGCTGAGAGGCAGGCGTGCAACTCCATGTGCTGGAGAACAGTTTTTGTGCAGGCAAAGGTGTGGGTTAGTTGTCAGGTTGTCTTTTTTTCTGCTCTCCTCTTCTACCTAGCTGACATGTTTTTTCATGTCATAAGCTGGATCAAAGGGAAAAAGATGTAAGCAGCCGAAACACACTCCCTTGTGGGAACAGGAACTGAGTGCTGTGGCCAACATCTCAAACAGATTCCTGCCTGGGAGCAGGAACTGAGAACTGTCACTCTGATTAGTCAATCAGCAAGGGAAGAAAGCAAGTGCCCAGTAAGGCAGTCTGGGCATGCAGGAGCCATAAAGGAGACCCAGCCTAGGAAGAAAATGCAAACTTTTCTGCCATGGCAGCTTCTAAACTCTCTTCTGTAGGCTGTTGAGAGAAGGGCTGTGGGGCAGAGAAGATGTTTGGGAGAATATTTTGGTCTCTCTAGAAACAGGCCAGCATTGTAAGAAACCTCTGAGTCTTGGAAGCCAGCAGGATCCAGATTGCAAACTCTAACCCCCTCTCCTCCCCATTCCTCCACAAAGTTGGGGAAATATTCATCTAAGAAGGAAATTTTAAATTATATGTATTCAGTGAAAATCAGGTATAGGAGCCAGAGTCTTTCCTCCTGTGAGAGGACTTACATTCTGATCAAGTCAGTATTAACAAAGGGTCTAATATCAGAAACAGAGACCATAGAACTCCCATGGAAGTCAATAGGAGCCATAGGTGCCTCTTATAAGGGGACTACCAAAGTAGCCTAGGGAAAAACAAGGGATGGGTCTGAAGCCAGAGATCAGTGGGTCAGGAAAACAGATCACAAAACCCCTGGCATCCCTGCTGCCAGTCTCAGAGGGGAAGCCAGAGATGAAGGACACATGGGATGAATTCTTCTTTCAGATGCTAGGGACAGTGCCTCCTGACACCCTGACAGGGCACTAGAGGGGAACACGGCCAGCTGTTGTCCTCATTCTGTGGAGAGGAGATGTCCAGGTAGCTCATTTACTGTCACACTGGTATCTTTCACCAGGATGAAACATGCACTGAATAAGGCTGTTTTGCCCCTAGTGCCTCCTGGACCAGAGATCTGGCAAAAACACTGATGGAAAGGGGAAGAACCACAGACCCCCTTTCCTCCCCACCCAAAACAAGGTGGCACTTGGTGCCAAGAGATGGGGAAGAGGAATCAACGGCTTGCCTGAGCAAAGGTTTCAAAGACCTGAGCTCCCTAAGAGCAGAGGTTTCAAATCTCATTAACATCACCTCCATCCTTCTTTCCCATGAAACTACCAAATCCAGGAAACAAAAGTCTCGTTACTCACAGCCGCCTGACTCATCCTGCTCTCCAAGAGCCTCCCAAAAGTTATTTCATTTATGCTGTAATTGTGGAGCACACACTGAATTCAATGACAAGCGAGCTTATTCAGACAGGTGGCTATTACTTTTGCAGAGGCAACCACCCCCTCACTTGAGCCACCTGTGATTGCAAGAAGCTGAATTTGGTTGAGATGTCTGTACTGATTCTTCTAGGCCTGTGTCCCCAGTTAGCTACAGCAGCAGCTCCCCAGCTCTCCAACTGGCTGCAGATCAGCCTCAACAGAGATTACAACAGCCTGGGGCCTGCTCTGAACTGAGCCAGCTGGTAATAGCTCCTTAGGGGCTGTCAAAAGCAAAGTACATCTGCTATGCTTCTTTCCCATGTCACTATGTTGAGGGTTGCAAGGGTCAGGCAAGTCAACACACCTGACTTCTATGCCCATTTCCCCCAGTGAGGCTCTCTGACTTGCACTGCCCCTTTCTTTTAATCTGGAAGATTTTAGATGGTTTCTGCTCTCACCCTGCAAGAAGAGTCTGACTCAGATGTTAACCTTATACAAGCTGTGAGCAGGTCAAATTTATTTGCAGGTAATTTACATACAGGAGGAGTTAGTTCAGGAACCTCAAAACCACAGTTTACAGACTCTTAGCTGCCAAAGAAGGTGGTGCAAGAAACAAACCGAAGGAAACGGGGAGGGGACAATTCAGGACCCATGTTGCTCTTTGCATGAGATGCAAGTCTCAGGGGAGGCAGAAGGGACAGTCCCTGGGTCATAACTCAGCAACTGTGGGAAGGCAAAGAAGAAAGTCCCAAATCACTAGAAATCAGCCAATGCTAGCTGGAGAACAGGGCTGAATCAGAAGCAACAGGAAAGAATAATGCTGCAGGCTACTGTGTAATATCTTTATTAAGAATTTGGAACATGGGATTGAATGCACAGATAGCAAATTTGCAGATGACATCAAGCAGAATTGCAAACACTCTGGAAGGCAGGATTTAGGATTGAAAAGGACTTTGATTGATTTCAAACCACTTTTCCATCTTATCAAATTAAATTTAATAAGGATACATGCAAAATCCTGTACTTTGGATGAAACAATCATATATATACAAAATACAGACTGGGAAACAACTGGCTGGGCTGAGGTATTGCAGAAAAAGACCTGGGAGTAGTAACAGACCACAAGCTGAACAGTGTGCCCACAGCACAACAGTAAAGGCCAACAGGACAGTGGGATGTATAAACAGAAGTATCACTTGCAAATCAACTGGGATTATGGATTCTTATCCCATTACCTGGACTAGCTGTCAGCTGTCATGTGTTAACTGTCTTGATCATCTGAGCTAATTACCCATCTTAGCAGCATCCCCTTCCTGTGTCCCTTTCCCTTCTATATATAATCTTTTCTTCCTGCAAGTTCATTCAAAGCATCTGATAAAGTAGACTGTAGCTTCTGAAAGCCCATGCTCCTTTGAACCAGTTAGTTTCTAACATGGTACCTTGTTCCATCTTCCATTAAGTCATGGGAAATGATTCTTCCACTCTCTTTGGGGTTGGCAAGGCCCAACCTGGAGTACTGTCTCTAGTCTAAGCCACTGCACTTCAAGCAAGATCTTGACATACTGGAAAGTATCCAGAAGAGAGCAACCACAATGATTATTAGCCAGGGAATCTGAATTTACAAGGAGAGATTTGAAAAACCATGTTATTGGGAAAAGACTGGGGGGGAATTTAATTAATATTGAAATATTTATTCAAATATTGAAATGGTAGAGATAACAAGAATAGTGACAAACTATTCTTTGTGACCACAGAGAACAGGACAAAGAGTAACAAGAAGTAACAGTTTTATATTACAGCACAGAAAATTTAAGTTGGATATTAGAAAAAAACTTTCTTACTACAAAGGTGGTTAAGCACTAGTACAGGCTACCTAGGTAGGTTTTGGATTCACCCTCCTTGGAAGTACTTAAGACCAGGTTAGACAAACACTTGGGTTAGATAGGGATGGGTCCCGTCTCAAGCAAGGGTTTGGACTAGATCCCTTTCAGCACTACTTTTGTATGATACTCTTACTCTAGCCCCTCCTGCCACCACAATGAAATTCCTGCTCCTTCCACCTAGCACTTGATCTGGAGCAAGGAAAGCAGTGTTTTTTGAGGCCATGAAGCAGTCTCCACAGCTTCTACATGCAGTGCCTCCAAGGAGCAAAAGAACTAGACAGGGTCTGGAAGAAAACAGCCCCATACCAGAGAAGCCAAGAACCAGAGTTTAAAGAAGCAGTCAAGATTTCTAAGTTTTATTTTTAACAGACAGTGAATTGAGTAAAACATAAAAGTTCCCCATGTCTCAATTTTTGCTAAGGTTTACAAGGTTCCAGTGAGGTAGATAAATAATGTTGTACTATTCATACTACAATATGTTGCACTTTTACTGTACTTCCACCCCAAGATTTCAATGACTTTATTATATACATCACTTTAGCCTCAAAACAAGCTGGCATAAGTCTACTATCATTATTTTACCAAGAGTGAAACTGAAGCCCAGAGAAGTTAAAGCAACCTGCCAAAGTCATACAGCAAGCTGCTGGTAGCTGTGAACAGATTACAGAAGTCTCAGCTCCTAATGTCTGCTGCTTTAAGCACAAGACTAATGGTTTTCAACGTTTTTAGACTCAAGGCAGCCCTCGGAAAATGCCAGCTCTTAGTTTTTGCTCATTTTTTGGGTATGGGAAAAAATAATAGAGCATTTTTTCTGTTGCACACAACTCAGAAAGTGCACAGCAGGTCAGAATGGTTTTGACACTATAGATTCCTATTTGAAATCTCTGGGTTTATCTTGTGAATGATGTGTAGGTGTTTGCACACTTGACAGTACTAATATTGCACAGCACCCTTAACAGGATCTCACAGCACTCTCCCTCACCACAAACCACTGCAAATGCTGTAGCAAGAAAAACACCTAGTGCAGAGATGGGGCAGTCTCTGAGCGTGTACTGATATCAAGCACTTACCTTCAAAGTGCATTACCCTGCATCATTCTGCCAGAACACAGGTTGCATCAACAGTATCCCCACTTCATGGATAGGAAGCCAGTTATAAAAAGCTGAAAGGATTTGTCTAGTGCCATCAGCAGATCAGCAGCAGAGCTAAAGGAAAGCTCGTAGCTTCCAGCCCTTTGATCCGGCCAGCCTTCCTTCCACATGTATGTTCGTGCTTCGTCCCTTCCCCTTCCAGGTTCTGCAATGCAACAAGCCTTTGACTTGAACAAGAAAATAGGGCACCATTGGCATCACGCTACAGACTTAATCTTTCATGCCACCTGCCAAGAAGCCAGCAGGCAGGCAGACGATACTAACTTAAACCTCCACACTTAAACCATGAATGACCCATCCAGGAGCTGGGCAGCTTTTACTCGGAGCTAAGACAACAAGTGTGGGCTTAGGTTAGTCACTGCACTGCTACAACTCACCCAGCCCCACTGACCGGAAGGAAAGCCAGCTCTCCCTGGCACTACAGAAGGATGGAACTGAGGCAGGCAGGCTGGGGATAACTCACACCTCGGCCCCTTGCCCAAGCTGCAGGGACCTGACCTGAGCAGGGCAGGAGACAGCAGCAGCAGCAGCAGCAGCAACACGGGACACGATACACACACCTTGCCACCTGCGCCCGCCCACTCACGCATGCGCACCTACAAACCTCACCTGAGCCCCGCCGGCCTTCGC
>NW_017728943.1:1527521-1543287 GCF_001723895.1 Crocodylus porosus | reverse complement strand
GCAGATGGTGCCGCCGCTGTCCTGCCACTCTCCCTTCGCGTCTTACCTGTGCGAGCCGGTGCCCGGGTGCCGCAAGAGCGCTTGCGGGGGGCGAGGCACGGCCGTGCCGAGGGGGTGTCTGTGCGTCTCTGTCTCCGCGGGGTCTGCTTTCCAGAGGGTGACCTGAGCCTTATTGTTCTGGGGATGGCAACTGGCACACGCTTTGTTGACAGCGGTGCCTGCGCTGGCGGTGCAGTGGGAGAGTGGTGCGGAGTGTCTGCGGGCGGGCGTGTGTGGGTCTTGGCCCGCTGACTACAGGAGATGCTCTAACGTGCAGGGTTTGCAAAGGATGGGCTGATGCACCCTGATTTGTCAGGGCTTGGACTGCCTGTGTCTGGATTATCAATGGAGAGGTTAGCGTTGTGTGCTCAGGGTCAAGGTCCGTATCCTAGGTGTGCATGAACTTGAATATGTGTCCGGTCGGGATGGGATTACAGAGCCTATCATGGGAAAAGGACTGTGGTGTTTGGGGAGCTCATGTAGAAAGCGCCGTGTTTTTATGTCCTTTTACTAGCTGACTCTTGTAAACAAAAATAATTCCTTTCTACTTTGAACATCTTATGTGGTTTTTTAGTTTTCATCTTGGTACTCTGTTTCTAGAGCCGTTTCCTTCTTTTTGCCCCTGCTCACGGGTGCTTGCTCTCTTTGTCCATTTGTGCAGATTAATCAAATATTTACTATGCTCTTGGTACTGTATGAGAAAAGGAAGAATCCAATTCCTGCCTGAGGCAGTTTACAGTTAAACTTGGATGGTGACAATGCAGTACAGACACAGAATATATTTACATTCTAAGTGAGAAGTAATGTAGATAATGAAAGAAAGAAGTTTCAAAGGTTTTTTGGAAGAACTATACCACTGATATGATGAAGTGTGAAATAATAGAGATTGCTTAATTATAAATGCCCACAAAACTGTTAAATGCAGTGACTGGAAGAAGGGGAGCTGTTAGAAAATACTTAATTTTTTGGGTCTTGTAATAACTGTTTTAGCAATTTGAACTAGTCCAGCTATCAACTTCAGTGCTGACTTGAAAAAATAACCTGAGGTGTGACACATTAGTGAAGATGAGTCCAACGAAAAATAAACCTGCAACATAAAACAGTTTTAATAATGTTTTATAAAGAGGACCCAAGACATGTAGATATTTCAGATATTACTTCAGTTGCGTTTTTAGGCTACTGTTGACCTGTTCTAAATGACCTTCTGAAATATGTAGCAGTGTTTGCTGATTTGATACTGGTGGGAAAAATACATCATTTAATATCATTTGTGCTTGTACATTCTCTGTGCCAGGTTCTCTGCCTCAGCAACATTAGCTAGATTTTAAGGGCAGTCTCTCAATTTCTTTCTACTAATGCAGGGTGTCTGGAGAATCTGCTTTTGTTGCATCAGCTTCAGTGTGTGAGAGAAATGTGAAGATACCAGACTGTAATTGGAAATTAGCTTTTATGCAAAAAAAGTGCAAAAATTTGTGTGCATATCAAACATTTATAGGGAATTCTTTCTGTTGAAACATTTGTCAATGTACTTTGCTATGAGTTGCCCTATTTAGAGCAGGCAGAGCTTACGTAGAAAGAGCTAGTAAAGAGATCCTCTGAGTACACGCATCTAAACTGGATAGACTTTAATAAACAATATGTCTTTCATCCATAATGTCATCTTTTATATACGAATGTCTAATTGAAGAGTAGCATGCAGCTGGTACATTTATGAGAGAGGAATACAAATATTTAAGGTGATTCCAAAACTGCACGTCATAATGGCCTACCTTTTATATGGTGCCATATAACATGCCGGTACACAAGAAAGTATGTTTCTGCCCCTTACAAAAGAAACAACACAACTGCAGGGGGAAAAAAGGCAACTTGTTGAAAAGGTAAGTAATATTTATGACAATCTACTACTTTGGACTAATGTTACAAAACTGTTTCTAAATGATTTACCTACTTGGTTAGATTCCCACAGCACAGAACAGCTGATTGTATAATGTGTTCTGTTGTGAGAACAGATGTCTTCCTGCAGGACTCAGAAATTGACCTTTTTTCTAGAAGAGAGAGTAGGGAAAAAAACTATCTTTTTTTTAAATAATGCAATTTGTATTAAATCGCATTCAGAAATGTTGACTTGTTTGTTTACATATTGCTAGTTGTCTTATACCCTCCCTGCTTCAGTAATCTTCCACTGATAATGCAGATGTTTTGTCTTTAATTAACTTTCTAATAGTTAAAATGTCTGGTATTACATAGAGATTTTGCCAAAAGTTTCACAGTTACAGTGTTTCCCTCTACTGAAAGAATCACTAAGATTCTTACTGTAAGAACATGGCTTCAAATGTTGAAGTCATTGATTCTCAACCAGGGTCCCTTGCTATCCCTACAGGGGTGCTGCAGGATTGATGCAATGTTAGCATTGTGAGATGTGTAAGTATGATTCATAAGATAAACTCAATGATGAAATAAGCATCCATAGCATGAAAAAGAATTTTCATGTGTTGTGGTATTTCTGAGTTCTTTGCAATAGACAAATAGCTGTATTAATGTTCCATAGTTGCAACATGAATGAAAACAAAAAGCATTTTTGGAAAGGTGCCTTGAGCCTAACAAGGAGTTCCTTGAGGCAAAAAAGGTTGAGAACCACTGGTTTAAACAGATATCCTGTGCTATATTTGCAGCTAACACAGCCATAACATATATTGAAATTCCACAATCAGGAAAACTGAAGTATTTCAACCAAACTATAATACTTTTTGTCCAGGGCTTGTAGTTTAAAATCAGTGGGACTTGCATTCCTAAATTTTTATTTTGGTTCTTTGAGAGAGCCAGTATAGCGTTAGGTGCCTAAATATGGGCCTAGAAGTATAACTTGAGGATCATCTTATTGAAAAGGCTGGGTTATCAGTATGAGACAGCTCACAGCAATGTTATTTAGATTTTTGATACAATAACAAACTTTTCAGTTTTGCATTGCAGTAGCGGTTTTTTTAAACTTATACGATTTTGATGAAACAAATATTAGGCCCCCAAACTATTATAACACATTTGACTTTTAGGTAGGTAAGTTAATTAGAATAAAGTTCAGGCCTTAATTTTAAAGATCTTGGTTTTATGCTTACAGCAGTCTTATAAAAGTCAAATGCACATCATCAGTGTCTGCAATTAAAATGAAAATATAATTCAGTTTGTAATGAAATGTAACCTAAACTTGCATTACCCTGAGCTTTCCAAGTAAATTTATGAAGCCTTAGAAAAATTAAATGATCTTAAATTGAAGATTTAAATTGCTCCACCCCCTCTCTTCCACCCCAGAAAACAATTGCACAGGGAGTGAAACTCTTGAGGTAGCTGTGGTGCCAGCAGCTCAAACTCATTAGTACAAACAGCTTGCATTAGTTTCCTTGACACTTTCAGACACCCTTCCCTGAGGAGGTTTCAGGCCAATAGTTTTCACTCAGGAGAAGTACTTGGTTTTAAGCCATGCGAAGAAACAGCCAAAACTTATGCAGCGTTTCTGCAGCTCATTTGCACTTTTACTTCTAAATTTCCAAATTTTATTCTTTAAAAATGAAAGTGCTGTTAAAAATGGAATATATGAAACAGGTTTGTCAGCAGGAGGTTGGGCTTGCTTTTTATGTTAAAATGCAGTAAATAAATAATTAGAATAAATACTTTGTGAATGTCCAAGACTTCTGATTGTTCCCCCAAAAAATCTAAACACAATCAACTGCTTTGCATTATGCATGCGAGTCCTTTGTGCTGAATATTGGAGAGGTTGCCAAGTAGTACTTTTAAAAAATATGATACAATCCTGTAGAATTGAAGATGACTGCTATACTTTTCTTGACAAGATTTAAGGTCTTGCATTAACAGTGTTGGGATCCTTGCTGACAGCTGTGATGAAACCTGTCAGGCAGTCTTATCAGTTTTGTTTCTTCCCAAATGCTGAATCTTTCTTATGGCTAGAAATCTTTCTGGAAAAATATCTGCAGTAGTCGAGAGAGAGAGAATACAGAGGAAGGTGCGATCAAGTAGGCTAAAGTAGTACAGATTGTTCATAATTTTACACAAGCTGTCATTTTATACTTAAAAATGTATGTGCTAGTCGTCATTGACCTGCATACCTTCATTTGTATGAATGTCACACACACAAAGTTGCAAATATTTGACTTGGAGTATAGCTGAATCTTGCAGGTGCATAGAGCTTGCAGGAATTTTGCTGGTGCTATGGCTGGCTAATTTTGATGTTGTTGACAATAAAAACCTGCTCCAAGTCCTACGGTTAGGCAGCACTTATTTAAACCTGTTCAGTGCTCATGTGGTGAGAGGGTGCTGTAGGACAGATATAGTTTAATGAGAGTTGTGTCTGAAGTCAAATTACATGAGGTACTAAGTGTAAATTTTAGTGGTTTAATGAAGACAGCAAATTACTTGTTAAAATAAGCATAGATATTGCAAACTTACCGTGTGTTAACCTGATTACTGATTTTTCTCAGTTCCTACAGAACTAGTGTATATGTTGAGCATCTATTAAATAGTAAGTCAGCCAAAAATAAATGTTCTTGTGTAATCTGTATTTAAAAATGTCTAATTATATTAACTTTTTTGCCCGCATTTCTGAAGTTTTTCTATTTTGTTTTATATTGCTTAAGAATTATACCATGTCACAAAATAAAAACCAGCTGTCCTTGGTTCCAATTAGTTCCTCGGGCTCTTCCATTTTTGTAAAAGTGCAGTAGCGATTACACTTAGTGAAGAAATCTTACTATGTTGGTTTGATATTGTAGCTCTGATGTTCCTGGAATTGTGAGAGGTAAGGATTTCTTAGGTTGATATCTTTTTATCAGACATACTATATAGTTGTGATAGAGTTAGACAGGCTTTCAAATGTAAAACATAATTCAGCAGGTCTGAGGAAGGAAAGGTAGCACAGCATAGTAAAAAAGTTTGCTGGGGGTTAGCAGACAATTAGCGGAAGAAAAGAAGCTGATTACTGAGAGATCAGGATCTGTCAAAAAGAGGGAGGGTCAATCTCACCTTTCTTGTGTGGGAAGAATTCAGGAATCAGGTAGTTTATAATGTGCCATAAAACCATGTCAGTGTTAAGTCTATCCCAACTATACAATTGGCCCAAAGGTACTGCCCAAAGAAATCCTTATCTCTTGCAGTATTTGTTCTAGACATCCTTATGGCATCAGCTTACTGTCATTCCTCTGTTCCTTATGTTTTCTCTTTGTGGTAAAATCTGTCAACTCATCTCAGATTCCAAGTAAGGATTTGTGCATGGGTAATAATACATAGCTGGTTTCAGCCCCATTTTCACAATGGGGTGGTACCTGTAATGCACTGGACTTCTCATAATACAGCATTGTGATAGGATGCAGATCATTGTTAATTAAGTCTTTCTGGAGACTTGCTTTGGATGGGATTTGCATTCAGTGCACACAACTTTCACTAAATTTGCATAATGAAAAGGCAAGCTGTTGTGTATGGACCTGATTTCTGAAATTATAGACAAGGACAAAAATGCATTAACTCATCAGACCCCTATGTCTTGTAATAAAACAATGACTGCTGTGTACCTCTAATTTGTTTTATTGAAAAGCATAGGTTCTAAAGCCTTCATCTAATACTTGCTAGTCCAAGGAGCAAACCTGTCAGTCACTATAAAAAAAACCTGACTATCTTAACCAGTGAAATGAATTCTGTTTGCTTATATAGCCCCTTCAGTCCAGTGATCTGATAAAAGGATTTTGTGAATAGTGTTTAACACAACACTGATGGAAAAACTGCAGATGTGCATTATCCTCATCTTGCACATAGGTGCACCAAGACACAACGATGAGGGAAGTTGTCCAAGGTCATTGCATGTTAGTGAAATAATGGGGAATAGAACCCAGAAAGTTTGCTGTAATCATTATACCACTAGACATGATATATAGCTATGTTTAAACTAGCAAATGGCACAGGTCCAACATCTGAAGATTGTTATGAACTTTTGTAATTGGACAGTGTGCCTACTGCATTAGCTTTATACCAGCCAGCATAGGTGTTTGACATGTCCTCACAAAAATCGCCCTCCACTTGCTATAATATTCATGGCACATTGTGATTATCTGGTTCGTAATATTTGCCATACAAGTTTGTAGAGCAAGGATTTGTGTGGACCATGGTTTGCTATTGCAGGGGTGCTGATACAAACTTCTTTGAAAGCATAGAAAATTAAGATTGGAAAGGACCTCAGGATGTCATTTAGTCCAACTCGCTACTCAAAGCAGGACCATCACCAACTAGATCATCCAAGCCAAAGTAGTGTCTAGCTGGGTCTTAAGAATCGCCAAGGATGGAAACTGGACAACCTGTTCCAGTGTGTTATTACCCTTCTAGTGAGAAAATTCTTCCTAATATCTGATCTGAACTTCTCTTGTTGCAATTTGAGACCGGCTTCTTGTTCTGTCATCTCTCACCACTGAGAACCGTCTAGCTCCATCCTTTTTCAAATCCCCCTTCAGGTAGTTGAAGGCTGCTATTAAATCCCCTCTCAGTCTTCTCTTCTCTAGACTAAATAAGCCCAGTCCCCTCAGCCTGTCCTCACAAGTCATGTGCCCCAGTCCTCTAACCATTTTTGTTGCATTCCACCGGACTCTCTCCAATTTGTCCACATCCTTTCTGTAATATGGGGGCTAAAACTGAACACAGTACTCCAGATGTGGCCTCGCAAATGCTGGATAGAGTGAAATAATCATTTCCCTTGACCTGCTGGCAGCACTTTACAAATGCAGCTCAGGATGCTGTTAGCCTTCTTGGCAACAAGGGCACACTGTTGGCTCATTCAGCTTATTATCCATTGTAACCCCCAGGTCCTTGTCTGCAGACCCACTGCCCAGCCAGTCAATCCCCAGCCTGTTCTCATGCATGGGATTGGCTCTTCAAAGTTCAGAACTTTGCACTGGTCCTTGTGGAAACTCATGAGACTTCTTTTGGCCCAATCCTCCAATTTGTCTAAATCATTCTGAATCCTAGCCCTACTCTTCAGTGTAATTGACTACTCTCCCCAGCGTGGTGTCATCTGCAGACTTGCTGAGGGTGCACTCTGTGCCATCTTCCAGGTCGTTGATGAAGATCTTGAACGAAACCAGACCCAGGACTGACCCCTGGGGCACTCCACTTGATACTGGCTGTCAGCTAGACTTCGAGCCATTGATTACTACCCTCTGAGCTTGACGCTTCAGCCAGTTTTCTAACCACATTACAATCCATTCATCTATCCCATACTTCCTTAGCTTACCTGTGAGAATGTTGTGGGAGAATGCATCAAAAACCATGCTAAAATCAAGGTACTGTACACATCCACTGGTCTACCCGCATCCACAGAGCCAGTTACCTCATCATAGAAGGCAGTGTGGTTGGTCAGGTGTGACTTGCCTTTGGTGAATCCATGCTGACTATTCCTGATCACCACCTTCTCTGGGTGCTTAGCAGTGGATCCCTTGAGGATCTGCTCCATGGTTGTTCTAGGGACTGGGGCAAGGCTGACTGGTCTGTAGTTCCCTGGATCCTCCTTTTCCCCTTTCTTAAATATGGACACTATCTTTGCCCTTTTCTAATCATCTGGGACCTCCTGATTGCCATGATTTTTCAAAGATGGTGGCCAGTGGCTCTGCAGTCACATCAGCCAACTCCTTCAGCACTGTTGGGTGCATCCCATCTGGCCCCGTGGATTTATATATGTCCATCTTTCCTAAATAGTCCCCAGCCTTTCCTTTTGCACTTTTTACTGCTTACCTCCTCCCCAAACTGTGCTGCCCAGTGCAATAGTCTCGGAGCTGACCTTGCCTGTGAAGATTGAAGTGAAAAGGCATTGAGCACTTCAGCCTTTTCTGCGTCCTCTGTCACTAGGTTGCCTCCCCCATTCAGGAAGGGACCCACACTTTCCCTGAGCCTCCTCTTGCTACCGGCATACTTGTAGAAATCCTTCTTGTTACTCTTCATATCCCTTACTAGTTGCAACTCCAATTGTGCTATGGCTTTCCTGACTTCATCCCTGCATGCCCAAGCAGTGCTGTTATACTCCTTCCTAGTTGTTTGTCCAAATTGTCACTTTTCAGTGTAATGTAAACTATATAACATTTTGCATGTATACAATAATGGGTCTTGTCAAATTGAAGGATGCTTTGAACAAATAAATTTTCGTTTTTTGAAACAAGTAAAGCCTTACATTTGCATTGCACTTTGGGACATGAAATGTGCATATATAAAGCTGCAGAAGCTGCAGTAGCTCCAAACAAGAAAGACCTGAGAAACATAGGATTTACTGCACAACACAGTCATTAAAAGCTTGCAGGAGCATTGTGACATTGTATGAGGAGAAACAATGACAGTGGCACAGTTGCATATCAGCACATTTGGACCTTGTCAACACTAGACTGCTAAAACTTCCCACTGTAACTACAAGGGCTACAGCTCCATTGGTGATAACTCGAGCATAGACAAGCAGCCCATCATGCTGCTTTTTTAACCATCATGCTAGCTAAAAGTGCTATGACCAGTATTCAGAGAGAGAATGGTTGCGAGGCTACCAACAGATTTAAACTAAAGCTTTAAGTCACAGCATTGTAGGATGCCTTTTAAGGGGGTTGTGCAGTATTAGCACTGTTAGGTCTGCAGACGTGTACATAGGTCCCAAGATAAAACCCAGAGATTTCAAACAGGAATCTGTAATGTCAAAAACATTCTGACCTGTTGTGATCTTTCTGAGTTCTTTGCAACAGATTTGCTTCATTACTTTCATGTAAGCAACAAGTGAGTGAAAGCGGAGAGCTGCCATTTTCTGAGGTCCCTTGAATTTAAAAAGGCTGAGAACCCTTGTACTCTCAGCAATATGGCTGCATAGAGCTGTTGTGGGCCAGGGTGGGGGGAAGGAGCATGTGATCATATTTGGCCCTCTGGCCTGTCTGCCCCTCACCCACCACCGGGGTGCCACATAGGGTGGGTGGGGTCTCCATAGAGATGGGCCTGGGATCCCTGTGGGTAGGGTATGCTCAGCCAGGCAAATAGGATGGGACTGCAGGTGGACAGAGAGTAACATCTGGGAGCGGGATATGCGGGTGGGTGGGCAAAGCCAGGGTCATGGGGCAGTGACAGTGCATGGCCAGGACAGGGCCCCGGGGCAGAGCCATAATCTGCTCCTTGCACATCCCTGTGACAGGTGCCAGTTCCATAGGCAGGGATACATGGGGAACAGATCTTGGCTGTATCCAGGCCCCAGGCTGTCACCACCCTGTGATCCTGGCCCCGCCCCTGGCTGCCATTCCCCACATGCCTATATCCCCATCCTACCCATCCAGTTGAGCATGCTGGTCACCATGCCTCTTCCACCTCCCCGCAGTGGTGGGTGAAAGGCCAACTGGCAGTGACAGCTAGGTAGAGTGATCTGCTGCCATGGGGGTTGCCAGGAAGCCAGCTCCAGTTGGTCCACCACCCTTTTCCTACCACATGCCTGGGGGCAGCAAGACTGGCTCAGGCTGTACAGCCCCCCCGCCCCCTGCTTGGGCTGTGCAGGGCTGAGGGACCCACCATGGGCTGGGTAGAATCCTTTGTTGGGCCAGATGTTCATCATCTACTGCAGGGGTGGGCAACAAGGAAAAGATGGTATAGTTAAAACTGTAGACAGCAGTTGTGTGCCCGTTGCAAGCTGATGTGCATATGGGGTATGTTACAAGTTGGTTCCTGATTGCAAAGTTAAAATTATCTGGGTGCAGGGCCTGGGCTCATGGGCCAGATCTGGAAGGCTTCAGTAGTAGTAGGAGGTACTTTGCCTCACTTTTGGGCAGTAGGACTGCTGAGAGCTTTACCCAGTGCTTTCAAAACTTTGTTTCATTTTTGTGAAGAAGGACTTAATTGGCATCCCTTTCTGGCTCAATATGCTTATTAAAGACTTCTTAGGGCTTGTCTAACATGTACATTTGCAGTCGTAACTTTATTAGTATCATTCTCTATGGGGGCCCTCAGGTTTGAGTGCCTTTTTCTTATTTAACTTATACCACTTCCAAAGTAGTAGTAGCTAAACTGAAAGAAGGCACTTTTATTTGGAATAAGAGCATGCAAATGAAATGTTATACTGGTATAGTTACCTGTACATTTCCCTCTGTAGACAGTCCCTTCATTTTTATGCCTTTTAGTCCCCAACTGACCCATTGCATGTACACACGTGGCAGGAAGAAGAACCATTAACTTTGGAAATAAGAGTATATATCTCCTTAAAATACTTCCTCTCCTATTTTTTTTTAATTTTGCTTTTATAAGTAAAGTCACCATTGGCATCTGTTGAAATATGTGGGATCAGATGAACCACAAGAATTTCTGTTTCAAGCTGTTAAAGTTGGGCAGATAATGCTGCAATAGATGTACTTGAATTTTACTTTTTATAGTCATAATAACTGGACTCTAATGAAAATGTGAATCTAAATAATAGTTGAGGTCACATAATCAAAACTAATTCTTTGAATCGCCCTCATTTTAGAAAATGCTTTTTTGTTCTTTAAGGAAAGCAGTACTTTTATTTACTTTTGAAAGAGATATTTTTGTCATGGTTTCCCTGTTAGGTTTGTGAAAAATAGATGTTTTGACATTTTTAAAGACTTTTTTTGGATATTTGTAATCCTCTAAAGTAGGCATGGTCAAGATCTAGCCTGTGGGCCAGACCTAGCTTCCGGGTCTCGAAATTTGGCAGCAGGGGGGCAGTGGCATTGCTGCCCTACTGCCAAATCTCTGGATGCATGGAGAGCCCTGGATACCAGATCCGGCACTTAAGCAGTGTGCATGGTGCGGAAAAGGCAGTGCTGGCCACCAGGACCCAATCCTGGCACACAGGATTGATCCAACCTGATCCAACGCACAGACATGGCCCAGGGCCTGATCCAACCCATAGACATGCCCCGTGCCAATTGTCTGACCCTTGGGCCAAAAAGCTGAGCACCCCTGCTATGAAGTATTTATGTATTCATAACATTTTAAAATATTTGATATTAGAAACGATCTCTGTTGCCACATAATGAAAGCATCAACTGTCAGCGTGATAAGAATATCAACAAGCTTAAAATTCCTGTTAGTGAAAAGAAAGTAAATTACAGAATTACGTAGAAACTTAGAAATAAAGAGGAATGTGTAGAGTCATTGGAGGGTAGGTCAAGCTAGTGGGTAAAACAGTTATTGTCACATATTTAAAGAAGTGTGGTGTTTGAATTATTGGGATTTATTTTGATAGCATTTAAAAACTGGAAAGGAACAGATAATTTGTTAAGATGGTTCTCTACATAACTAAATTTTGTTATTTCGGTCTTCAGAGGGTTTAATGCGCTACATTTCCCCCCTAATTCTGTTTGTACAAAATATGAAAGCTCGTTGATACTTTAAGTTTAGCGGTTACTGTTTCTTTGACCTAAAGTTAAAGGTAGTTGTAGGAAACAAGAAATTGAGTATGGTGAAGGTATAAAACACATTTCTTTTAAAATGTAAACATCAAGTAATAAGAGTTTCTACTCCTCTCAAAAAGTAAAAAATAGTTTCTTTTAGTTTTTGAGGTTCAGATTATTTCAGCATATATCTATGGGAAGGAAGAACAGATAAAATGTAAACACAATCATTAATGCTGTGTTCTAGGCCTTCCAGCAGTTCAAAATTAAGTTTATTCAGGAGCAGCATTTGTTCACATGCTGTGTCATAAATGGCAAAGATCAATCGGTGATTATGCCATAAAAACAACCGAAAGAAAAAGACTTAAACTTGATAAGAAAGTTGCACCCTCCTCTTACACTAGAAGCATTGTTTTCAGTGAAGCACAAAATAAGCATTTTAAACTATTAAAGTACTTGTTTTATTCATACATATAATTTTTACCTTGCAAGCCCACTGCTTGAAGGTGCAGTAAAATAGTACTCAGAGATGAGAAGTAAAGTACTAACATTGATTTTTTTGATGCAGAATGGTAGTTTGAAAATTAGAAACAGCATAGATGAATGCAAATCTTCATGCAAGAGTGAAATGTGTATGTACTTAATGCTATTAATTCTATATCTGAAAAGGAGGTCACTAAATACTTTGTCCAGCTTTTTCAAGATTTGATTCAGAATAGAGAGAAGAATAAAAAAGAGGGTAGAAGAGAGAGAAATATGAAAAAGGAGATAGTTACCATTCTCTTTTAAACACCAACAAAATGACAACAGGACAGTGACTGTCTCTGGTACAGATACCCTAAATTAACCTTCTACAATGTGTAACACTTAACATAGACTTGAAGTGCATTGTAGAAACTCCAGAAACTTTTTCCAGTCACTAAATGGGTATGATGGATAATTAGTGAATTTAAAAAAAGAGGAGGGGGAGAGAATCAATATACTTTCTTTTGTAGCTCTGCAGGAAAACTGCACTTTATGCATCTGCCATAAATGTTGAAATTTAAAGTCAACAGGAAAAGGACTTCTGATCAAAACAGCAACAGTTCATGCAGCAAGGGATTCTGCAGAGGTGCGGTAAACTCACAGAAGCAAATTGAAAGACATTTCAATGGGACTTGACAAATAGGATGACACTACTGTCTCAGTAAAAGTTGGCTTGATCTAATTAATGTCAAAGAATTGGAACCATAAAAGAAAAAAAAATAAAGATATGGAGCCTCTTCAGTATTTTGTTCACATACTAGTAATTGGTTCGAAATACAGTTTGGGCTCAGAACACGACTGAAACGGAATTAGAGTTACAGTCTTGAGTTTTTTACTTCCTTGGATTTGTATTGGATTTCTATCTCAGATAGTTTCATCAAATGATTTAGCAGTACTTCTCAACTAGGGTGCCGAGATTCTTTCAGGGTGCCACAGGATGCCACAAAAATGTTAGCATTGTTAGGTATGCAGACATGATTTATAACAGAAACCCACATGTTTCAAGTAAGAACCCATTACGTTGCAACCTTTGTCGCCTGTTGTGGTCTGTCTTTGCAACAGAAAAATTGGTGTATAATTTTTCCATAGTCAAAAACTGAGTGAAAAATGAAAGCTGGCATTTTCTGAGGGGAGTCTTGAATCTATAAAGGTTGAGAAACTTTGTGATAGAATTGTGCAGGTAAAATACCAGTTCAGGCTAGTAGAATTCAGAACATTGTGACAGTTTAGAAGACCTCCATTTCTGTCCAGTAAACTTAGCTTCTAGTCCTATTTTAGTTCATTTAGTTTGGCTTGGTTGAAACTTCATAATAGGTTAGATAGATAAAAGCATCAAATTGTTAAGTACAATGTATATATACTTGTTTAAGGCACATTCTCAAGACTGGTAGGTCTGATTAGATAGCAAAGGAATTTGCTTGTTTTTGTGAATTCCTATTTGTATTTGTATTTAAATTGTATTTGTGAATGTCATACTCAAATTGGTTGGTGGATTTTACCCTCTTGGGCCCTGGCAGACTCCACCCGCAGTGCTGCCAGAGCAATCTGAAGTCCTGTTCTTGCTAGGGCTTTCCAAGCCACAGTGAGAAAGCCCTTCTACTGTGGCCAGAGCAACTGCAGTTGGGGGACAATAACCAGGAGGTTAATGTCATGTGTATGGATATATGTGTAGAGGGAGGGAGGGTGGGAAGGCAATTTGAATCCCCCATGAAATTCCAATTCTCAGTAGTGGAGTGAAGGCAGAATACTGCCAGGGGCAGATCCCAGAGGGGTGCAGTTGCATCCTCCTTTAATTCCTGCTCCACCCAAACTTTAAAACCAACAGCCTGGGAGGGGCAGCAGCATTTCTATTCAGGCAGGGCTGAGGGAGTCAATTGACTTCATGGCTCATTTATCTCCGGGATTCCTGTTAATCTCTCTCCAACACAGGTGTTAACAGCCGTTTCTCTTTTTAATGGTCTTGGTGTTTTGCTATTCAGACTATCCTTTCATCTGCAATTTTGCTGTCTGTTAGCCATTCTTCCTAATAGCTCTCTTCCATTTCAAACTCCCACAAACTGCTTTTTAGTTCTAGCTAAAAACCTTAACTCACATGTGTTAGTGTAACTTAGGTGTAGAAAAGGCTGACTGGGAACTATTGGAGCCAGTGTAAAGATGCTCCAGGAAGACTAGATTTTGTTTTATGAATTGGAGATGCCCCATTTAACTATAAGGATTACAGAACTAATAACACAATATCTTTTGACTCTGCCTAGGTTTTGTTTGGTTTTTTTATTTTATATATGCTGTACCAAAGTAGTGTGCATTCCTGTACAGGTTTCCCTCGCTTTATGCTGTATGTGCATTCCTGGAAAACAGCGCATAACTCAAATTTACATAAAGGAAACCCGCTTTATAATGTAGCAAATAGGGATATGTTCCAAGACCTCAACTGTACTGACTCCCAGACCCATTTCTGCCATGTCTGCAAGACAATCTTGGTACTCACCAACAACACACAGTACACACAAGCACAGGGCACTATCATAATGTGGATGGCAACTACAGAAACATGTCGCAGACCATAAGCGAGAAGTACAGATCCACACGAGACTGTTTTGTCACGTCACTCCCACAATGCACTGCACAAAGCAGCTGACCGCAGTCTTCTACCACACTGTTTGCATGAGAGGGAATTGACATTGCATATAATGAATTTTTGGTATAAAAAGGATCATTGCATGAGAGCGAATTTGCACATACAGAACTCGCATATAGTGAGGGAAACCTGTAGTTATATTTATTTGTTGCTTCGATCTTCAACTGATATAGTAGTAAAGTCTCTTAGTTCTCTTTTACACAACACATTTTTCACCAGTTATATTTGAGCTGCCATGCTACCTGCATCCTCCTTCTAAAAATCCTAGGTCCACCTTGGACACTGCTGTGGAAGGATGTCACCTCCAGGAGCCAGGTTAACCCCTCCCAGACTCTGCAGTTGCTACCAGATTTAAAAGCTTTTAATCTTTGCCATATAAAACAATGACAGCTGCAGAGCCAGGGAAAGGTTAACCTGGCTCTTGCTGTCTCCACTCTGCTCTGGACCTCCCTCTTACAAGATCACTTGTATTGTGGACAGTCTCATGCCTCCCTGCTGTAGCTGCCACTGTTCATCTCTTGCCAAGATTCCTATGACTGCCAAAATTCCTGTTACCACCAACAGTGGGAAAGGGTAAACTTATTGGAACTTCTGCTGCATTGACATCTCGTGCAGTGTGAGGCTTAGGGGACATGGACCTTGTGGGTGAATGGTTCCTCCCCCCATTCCTCCATCTCTTCCTCTCCCCCAACAGTGCCACTAGAGCTTTCTGGAGCCCTGGGAGAAGATAGCTTTCTACATCAGACCTCTCACTTTCTAAGGTGTGGAGCTCTTTTGGAGGGGGAAGACACTTTTTTTTTTTTTTTTAAAGTTGTAGAAGGCTTTTGTTTTCTTTTCTTTTCTTTTTTCCACTCATACACAGAAATAGTATTTACCAGTATTTTTCAAATAACTACTGTTGAGTAGAGATGAGTGGCTGAAAAAACAGGGAGAAAGAGACATTTATACAGTTTGACTATACCAGTCTCTCCCACTGTAATGTTTGTTATGATTGGTTAGTAAGCTATCTTTACAGTTGGTATCAAGTGTGGCACTTTTTATAAGTATCTTATTAGCTTTGGTTCCTGAATGCAGTCCAAGTAGCTTAATTTAAATTTAAAGGGTTTTGTTTTTTGTTTTTTAAATGATAAATTATAAAACTTTTAAACTATAAGTT
>NW_017728943.1:1489217-1527343 GCF_001723895.1 Crocodylus porosus | reverse complement strand
TTGGTCTATTGGACCATCATGGTCTGTATTATCTAGGACTTTGAATTAATGGAGACTTGCGCTAGATATTTGTATAGGTAGCAGTCTGATTCTGCATGCATTTCTAGACTTTGCACTTCAGAGTATGAACCACAGTGGGCTAGAATTTACTTCAAGATTTTATGGTGGCTGTAGCCAAATTATCTTAACACACTGAAGCATTATCTAAAAGTAAGACTAAAAGCAAAGAAAAAACAGTTGGCAGCATGTCAAAGACCAAGGGATTATGATACTGTTCAGTTCTTAAATGGCAGCCTCTTACACATGTTTTTACTTAGGGGGAAAAAGTCCATAGGATGTCCCAGATGTACAGTGGTGGAGACTTTCTTCGCATACTTGGAAGTCACCCCTAAACACTAACTTGTGGATACTGTGTAAGAAGGTATCCAGGTTTTTTATTGTTTTGCTAGATTCTTGTTTTAGGTCACAATATCTTTTTCTGGAATTGGATGTGTTCAGTCTGCTTGACTTTTCACATTAGAATATTAAATACTTGAGTAGGAAAATGGCCAGCTTTGAAGAGTAAATACATTGTCTGCTGAGTTGGCCAGATTTTTTGGGGGGTGGGGGCTGGTAGTACTTTAGTTATGAAGCATGTAAAGGGCTCTGACTGAGTCTGCATAACTGTTAACTAACAATAATTACAATATTTTGGAATAGTCTAAAACTTAGCTTCTATGATGTGCTAAATTTAAAATTATAAAAAGACAATTTTATTTGAAATGTGAATAGGAATATAACAGTATTGTATAACGTGCTTATCAGATCAAAAGCAGCATGTAGATTTCACTTTCTCTTTTTCTTTTGTTTGTGAATTTAGTGTGTTCTTGAAAGATCTGATGCTGCAGAGAATATTCTTTGTATTGAAGCTTCCTTCTACCCTGTTAAATGCACCTCAAGGGCAATGTCTACTTTAAGAGACTAGATCACTCTTTGTTCTCAGTTGAGTTCTTTGCCTCAAAAATACCTTGCAAAATCACTGGTTAGTGCCAATTCATGCCACTTTTGATGGTGATTTTCATTATCTATACATGTGGTGATTTTCATTATCTATACATGTGCCTGAATTTAGACTGATCCATTTGTGATGGAGATGGCCAAATGTGTAGCTTGCCTTTCTTTTATTTCACCAGCATGCAAACCACAATGCCGCAAAGCCTTTACGCATTATCATCATTTAGTATCTAACCTTTCGCATGACTTGATGGGAAGGTCTGTTCATAAATGCTGTAAGAGCTTTAAGAGAAAGCACATTGCTAAAAACAGTTATCTCAGGTAATCATCAGAGTACATTCTCTTAAATTCTCTTATGATGGATGGTTTTGCAGCAATATACAGTGCTAGCCGATTTACACTATAGTCTCAAAGTTTGTCAAATGCACATAATAAACTATCTCATAATAATAGCTGTTATTTTAAGTTTTATTTGTATCAATGTTTGCAGTATCTACAGGTAGGAAAGTGTTCAGAGTGTTGTTTTTTTTTTAAAGTTAACACATCTTGAATCAAACAGATAACAGACTGTTAGTTGCACAGACCATCTTGCTCCATCCCCGTTACATCTACAGACACTACAGATGGGGCCAACTTGGTTTAATGTTCGTTATCTTGCTTGTGTACAGAAATCCAAGGACAATCAGTCCCCGGTGCATTGGGATCTTCCTGATGGTAGAAATTAGTTTACTGCTGCTTCTGTGATATTGGTTTGGTTTGGTTTGGTTTTGGTAGGGGCGTGGAGGGACTGGTTTTCATGTGTAAAATAGCTGAGATATTTATACTTGTGAGTGACTACGTTTCTGTGAAAGCACTTCATAATTATGAGTTGTATTGAAGAGGAACAGTATTATTATGACTTCATTACTACATACTGACATGACACAACTTGTATCAAAGGCTTTTCTACTAATTACAATGAACACTCTTGTATGTCATTCTTTCATTTCAGGTCAGTATGCTCCAAAATGACCAAATACATTGAAGCTTTGGTATTTTTCCATGTGCCCTGAAATTGAAATTTCAGTAAAATATTTCAATACAAAGGTGCTTAGAAGCAGAAACTAGGCAGTTTTTAATTAGCTTTTTTAATAACACACTTCATAACTCACAGAAAAGTGGCCGCATCACTTCTTCAAGATTTCACAGTGCAGAACTGTAGTGAAAAATTATTAAGACTTTATTACTTATACAAAAAATGTACTGCAGAGCACTTATTAGTATGCTGGTTATTTTAATTGAAACTAAATCACCACTATGAAATAAAGATGTCTTTTATTTTGCTTGTATTTTTTTTATGCTTGTTGGGTAACCATACTAATTCTTAAATTATCTAATTCAGTGGGTAACCCATCGGTTAGCATGAAGTAGGGAGTTTCTGTTGTGTATACTAAAAATAACTTCAGTGATTTTTTTTTTTTTTTTTTTTTTTTCCCCAACCAGTGGGGGACAGTTCACAGGGGAATTCTGAAAGGTTTTGAAAAAATTTCATTGCGATCTAAATCAAAGAAAATCTTTTTTCCCAGCTGCCTGCAGACTTGGCCCAAGGTTGAGTGATCGGTCAGCTTCTCAAAACACACAAATAAATAATAAAGGCTTATTGTTGATTGATACTTTTTTCCTCTTTTATATTAAATTAAAGGGGTTATGACTGCTTTCCTTTGAATTGGGGGCTGCTAATTTAGAATAGTTAGATATACTAGTCTGAATTTCGGATAACCTTTTAAAATACAATGCAAGTTTAAATGGTAGTAAGAGCAAAGTTGTGGCTGACCAAGAAGAGAGTTTTTTTTCTAATTGGTTACAAATTTGGTGAGTTGTTCAAAAGTGCGACCTGATTGTATGGCCATATTCTTCTGACTGGTATTATTATAATTTTTTATTTGGCTATTTATGTGGCCACATAGAATGCCTAATTAGCCCATAACACATCGATAAAAACTAGGAAAACCATATGCCTGCTCTGATTGTGGTTACCTCCATAAATACTTGGGTCTTGTGGAATTGAGACACTCTCTTAAAAAGTGCTGCACATGAAGTGGTTCACCACCTGTAAACTCTTTGCAAATCCAGTTGCCCCAGGATGCGCAGCACCTGCTAATTGCTGGTATAACTGAAAGACTGAGACTTAACTGCTTCCAACTGTTAATGTACATACAGAGGTAGGATTGCCTTCAATGGAACAAGTGGGAAAGGAGTGGATTACAGTGTTTTGTTTTATGGGAAAATAATCTTTTTCAAGCTACAAGCTACTAAACAAACAGATAACTTCTCCTGTGTGGCATTTGCTGTTACACACGCTGGCCAGTTTGCTTAAATGCTGAATGGAACTGGATATCACGTGACAAATGTAGCTTAACTGCTTTTACTAAAAAAAAAAAAAAAAAAAAGGTGCTATCCATGCAGTTTGGGCAATTTCTTTTAAATTGAAACAGAAAAATCTTTTTCAGTCAGTCTGAACCATGATATCCTTAGGTAACAAGAATTAAAAAAAAAAAATCTTATATTACCATGCCAGCAGTGAAACTTTAAATAGGTCTGTTATTTAAGTCTCAGATGATGGATTCATATCTATAATCTGCATAAATGTTTTAAAAGAAGGTTGTTTGTGTCAGGGATGACTTTACATGGTTCATCTACATTTGAAGAAAAATTTAAACTGCTAATTTTTTATAGATTGTATTATAAGGAAGGGGTGTAGATTCTATTGATTGTTGAAGGAAGCTGAATATGCAATTAATTTTTAATACCTGTATACTCTTGTTTGCATTACCATAGCATCTCAAAGCCCTAGTTGAGTATCAGGACCCCTTTGTGCTTGGTATTTTACAAACAAACGGGTAAAAAGATGGTCTCTATTCCCAAGAGTTTATTAGTTTAGTATAAGAATGGACAAATTATAATTTGAGAGTCCTGGGAAGGTCCTGAAGGAATAGTGCAACACTGCACAGATTGACTCTGGAGCAAACACATTTTGAAAATGTTGTGTCCTGTGGGTCTTAGACATGTCAAGATTTTGGGTTTGCAGCTAAGGGGTTAAGAAATTTTGACTACTCCTGGCTAAGCTTATGTTTGGTGCAGATTTCTGTCCTGTACTGCTCTGCCCCTCCCCCCTCCAAAGGGTTGACTTTTATTTCTTGTGATTGTTTTATTATTAGAGTTGCGGTTGCTTCTCACTATGTGAAGTTAATGTAATGTAATGTTGTAAGTCCAGCATGGATGAGATTCAAAAAAAAGAAATTTTCTGTATTTGAGTTCCAACTCTGAAATATTATATGTCAACAAGACTTTTAGTGACTGCTTAATGAATTCAAGTTGGTAGTGAACTTAAAGATAGAGTTGGCTACTGGGATTACTTAATTTCTCCTTGATCAAAACAGTATTTTAGTCTTCACATCATTATATTAAAAATCACAGTGCTCATATGCAAAGAGTTGATAGCTGAGAAGAAAACTTCAAAACTCAAATCTCTCCCTTTGTTATAGTGAGATAAATGCAAGCTTTCTTAAGGAAGTGTTTTAGAGTCTACAGAATTGATGTCAAGAGTGCTCGACCCCTGGCCCATAGGCCAAATACAGCCTGCTAGGGGGTCCCCATGGGTCGGGAAGTCTGATGGCTGGGGAGCAGTGGAAGCTTTACCCAGATCCAGCCCTGCCTGGGCCATTGTCATGCAGTTGGATCAGGGCCAGGCCCACCCCTTGCACATCCCAGTTGAGCTGGGCTCCTTTCTCCCATCCTCCCTGCACTTCCAGATCAGGGCCAGGCTGCTCCCCATGTGTCTGGATCAGGATGGCTCTGCTCCCACTTCCTCATGCATTAGGATTGGGACCAGGCTGTTCCCCCCCCCCTCACCCCCCACCCCAATGCACCCAGATTAGGGCTGCACTGTCCCTTCCTTTCCCATCCCGCTTCCCCTGCCATCCCTGCATGTCTAGATTGGGGCCAAGCCCCTCCCTGCCCCCCCTGAACATCTGGATCATGGTTGGGCTACACAAACCCTGCAGTGGGATTTGACCCTTGTTACACCAGTCCCATGTGCCGAATTGAGCCGACTGGCCAGGTCTGGCCAGTGGACAGTCCTGCTATCGCTCATCTGTCCTGTTGGGCGAAAAACTCAGGTACCACTGATCTAGACATTTCTGTCTTTGCAAAGTAAGCCCCTAGTCTTTATGGTTAAAAATAATCTTCCAGATGCCCACAGAGTCTGTCAGTTTTCACTGACGATATTGGTAACCCTAGGGTACAGCATTGATAAATTAGATAAGTCTACGGGCCAGATTTGGCCTGCGGGCTGTATCTTGCTAATCCCTGCCGTAAGTGGTTATGGAGTGCCCTGCAATGCACCTGTCTTTCATGGGAGCCACCAGACACAGTCCAGGATGAAAGACGTGTGCCGTATCTCTGTCCTTCCTCCTGCCTCCCCTTACCACCTTGTGTTTCCAGCTTACTTGCAGAGCAAGTGCATCCAGCTGGGAATATATGACATATATGAATACCTTATGGACAGCCCTGATAAGCAGGAATAACTGTGTTGTACTTCTCATCTATAAATCACAAGGTATTTTACGAAGGTGGGATAAGCATTATCCCCATCTTACAGATGGGAGTGGGAAACAGTTGGAAAGGAGGACAGTTGCACAAGGTCACAAAATAAGTCAATGGCAGAAATAAGACTAGAGCATAGCTTTCCTGGCTATCAAGCTGGTTCCTATTTACTGTGCTAACCTAAGTTATTGTGCTTTAAAAAGTGTAGGCATTAGCACTGTGTATGTTTGATTTAGACTGTTTATTTCTAACAGTTCATCTTGATTGGAAGTTGCATAATTATTCTAGACTTTCTTGCTGGGCAGATTTTTCTTTTATTAGTGCAGATAGCATAAAGAAACAGAGTTTTTCTTTTATAAATAACAGCATTGCATGAAATGCTGCTCCCACATACATGCTTCCTCCACCTACACGTTTGTCTCCAAGTTGAGTTGGTACACTTTTGTTTCAGCATTTAATGCCTAATGCTTGTAAATTCACATCTTAGGCTTTCAGGTGTAGTCTGTGTTTTACAAATTCCCTAAATGGTGGGAATTTAACCCTAAAGGTTAAGGGTCAAACCCAATCAGGCCCTGTGGGCTGAATGAGCAGCACAGGGCTGGTCCATGGGGTAGATCAGGCCCACAAATCTTCCCCTGCTTCCCAAATGCTGAATCTATCACACAGCATCCACTCCAGCTAGTCCATAACCCATGCTGTCACACATTGCCTGCTTTACTGGTCTGTGTGCAGGATGGATCACAGACTGGCTGGAACAGGCTCCGTGTGTGGCCCACATCACAGCCTAGCCGAGGTTGGGGGTGCCACATGTAGACTGGACCGGACTAGCTGAAATGGGCTCCACATGTAGTGCAGTCCTAGACCAGCCGAGGCAGGTGATGTGTACTGATAGCATGGATTCTGGAGTGGACACCATATGCAGCACATTCCCATCCCTGTGCACTGAGTGGGTCCAGCATGCACTGCATGGGTCAACTTGGACCCAGGGACAGCACTGGGAGCAAGGTATCAGGAGTCCATACAATTGATCCAGCCTTATGAGCCTTATCTTTGACACCCCTGTGAGTGCCTCCACTTGTTTCACTTTATATTCATGATAAAGCCACTGGTCCAGAGTTAGTCAGACACATTCCCACAAGAATTGTTTTGGGCCTGGGCCAATCTTCGTACTTTTTAAATAAAACTATTGTTTTCATTTATTATGTGATGATAAAAGATTCTTTTTGGAGCCTAACCTGGACAGCAGCTTGAAGCTGAATTTCAGTTTAAGAAAAAGTAGACCTTTTCTACTGACATATTTTGGTAAAAATTTCTCATATTTTAGCATTTTGATTTTGAACTGTTGTTTCCCCACTTCATCAATCAGCTGATGTAGTGCATTGTGTATATTAAACTTTTGCTTTATCAGCTTCTTGTAGTAGCAGTTAGCAAAATAATCTTGTTCGAAAGTTGTGGGTCCCTTGAGAGAGTAGCAAGTGGTATATTCAAAGTGAAAGTAGGTTACTGCTTTTGCAAAGTGAAGTGGTTTAAGACCAAACATCTTTTGATGCAACTCAGTGTGTCCTTTTGCTTTTGAAGTGGTAATATATTCATGCAGAGTGGTTTTATTGTATAGAATAATCCTAAAATGAGAAGAGGTGAAACAACTCGGTATAAAGGAAGATGAGAATACCTTCATGTTCAATGAAAAAGAGTTTTCAGTTGGTTCAGTTTTACTAACAGTATTCTCAGACTTCCAGATTTAGTTATGTAACTTGATAACTGTTTAGTGAGTTGATGTGATGAAATAACCAAGCATCTTTTTCTACAGAACATTGCTTTTTTCTAGCTTTATAATGCACATCCTTCCCTCCAACAAAACTTCCTGTAATAGTGGGTTATATGGCTTCGTTATGCAAAGCACTTTGTAAGAAACTCTTTCTACCTTGTCATTTTTCAGTTGAACCTTTGCTTTCTTCTGCTATTTGTAGAGTGCTTACTTTTTATTCTGGAAATTGTTGGTGACTTGTCCACCTTAGTAGAGCCATCACTGGTTTAATGAATTCCATTTTACCTCCTACTCTCCGTGAAGAAGACCTAGAGTTGGTTTGTTTGTTTTTTTCAGCTACTTTAACTGAACTGTATAAGACAATTGAATAGAGGAATGAAAAATATACTTTCCTCTTTCTATAAATTACTTTCAAATATGCTTGGAATGAAATTTACCATATTTGTGGTTTAGAGAATATTTATATTAACAATGTGTAGTGCTAAGAGAATGGAAATGTATTATAATATACAGCTGTAATATAGTGTTACTTTCTATTTATCTTAAGTTTTGGGAGGCTTTTTTCATTGAAACAGCACAGATTTCATTATCAGCTCTGCTAAATCAAAGGTACTCTACTTTTACCTTTAGAACTAGCTTTAGAGATGAAAAACACTTTTGTAACCTAGCCATAGAGGAAGTTTTTCTAATCCTAGGAGTAGTTGTTGGCTTTTCTGGTTCTCCTCCTGCTTCTGATTGGACTTTCAAAGCTGTTTAGTTGTCCATCCTCTTTCCCCAGCCTATAAGCATCTATTCTTTACTTGGCTTTTAGTGCTCTTGTCTGGAAATGTAACATCTCCAGACAAGAGCACTTTTACATCTATGTTAAAGACTCAAGTCTACCTCTGTTTTCATCCCTCTAATGAAATATGTTGGCTTGTCTTTCTAATATTGTGCTGCTAGAAGTGTCATCTTTTGGATGAGAAATAAAGTTAATTGCCTTCAGAGAGCACATGGAATTCTGCAGGAGGAAGTAGAAATGTTAACTCATCAAATTCTAGCTTGGCTACCTGCAAGTGAAATACAGATGCAGAGAATGTGGTGGTTAGTTCCTGCACTGAGGAATGAGTGATTGGGAATGAGAACAGCTTAGGTAGAAAAGAATAAAGTGCTTCAAATAAAATAGATATGGCATGAGAAGTCTGTGAGGTAGAAACAAGTAATTGGATGCCATGTTCTCTGATTTATTTCTGCAAAGTAAAAGCATTTTCACGCAAATTCTGTGTGTGGGGGACTGTCATTCAGTATGCAACTACTATAGTTAATCAAACATAAGACAACCCTGAATACAAAAGCACCCCCAGCTGCCGAATACGTTTTCTATATATAAACTAAACCTTGATGGCATGGCGCTCCCTACTGTGCCAGGTTGTGCCCATTGGGCTACAGAGATGGCTCCTGCCTGGAGCTGGTCCGACTCAGCTGCAGCCCCGTGTCCTCCACCTCCCTATGCGTGTGCCCCCCACCTCCCTATGCATTGCCTCTGCTCCCCCAGCCTCCTCCCTATCACCTCTGCCCCTCCCACCTCATTACCTTTGCCTCTGACCCTATAGACTTACCTGGCGGAAGCTGTGGGAGCTGCTCTTCATCACACTGCCTGGCTGCTACATTCATGTGTGCACATGCATGTGGCACCCTGTACGTCCCGTTCCACCCCCATCCTCAAGTAGCGTCTTGCAGTCTGGAACTCTGCTAGCCTACCAGGGGAAACCTATGTTTTTTTCCTCCTTTAAAGGAGAAAAGTCATGTTTTTCTGCAACAATGCTCATGAGTCCTGGGATCCTCCAAAAATGTATCTGTATATGAGGTGCAGGGCGGCTTGGTCTGGTTCTACCTGATGGGGGGCCACATTAATAAATCATATGCAGCAGGCTGAGAGAAAATGTGACAGAGGGATTCTGGGTGAGCTGTTTGGGGCCCCATTTTCATAGACATTAGGGCTGGAAGGGACATTGGAAGATCATTGAGTCCAGCCCCCATTTAGTGATATTTGCCAGACATTTAAGGCTGGTGAAGTAATGGGAATCATTTTGGGAAAGAAAAGTACAGCTCAGCTGTGGAAGTGAAGAGGAGGTCGAAATGTATGCAGTGTAGTGGCTCACCGAGCGGGACTGCACTCAATGGGCACTACCATATAGCTTTTTGAGATGGACTGTACTAACCTATAGGTCTGTGTGAAGTAGCTTGTATTTGCTTTAGATTCAGATTCAGCTGATTCGGGGGACAGTGATTCAATCTGGGACAGTGATTCGAATCACTGAATCAATTCGGCCGAATCTGATTCAGAGATTTGGATGCTGCCAAATCTCCAAATCACACAGGCCACATTCCCCACCCACTTTCAATAGCTTCCCTGCCCAGCCCCAGGTCCCAGCTCTTTTTTTTGCGGGGGGGGGAGCCCATACTCGCTGGCTACTGCCGGGCAGGGAGCAATTCCCCACTGCCCTGCACTGCGTGGGGGGCTCTGCCACAAGCCCCCTGACCCCTGCCCATTCTCCCAGCCCAGCCCCCCATGGCTGTCGTAGTCTCACCCACCGTGAAGCCAGGGGAAGATACCTCCATCAGCTCCCTGGTCTTGCCCACCCTGGCAGTTCCACATGGAGCGCAGAACCTCCATGTTAATTGCAGCAAGACTGGGGAGCCATTCTTACCTGGGGTGCCTAGTCTTGCCATTCAGCCAATTGGCGCTGAGAGTGAAGTGGCTGGGGATTAATACCCAAGGGCTCCACTCTTGATTCAGAGACGACAAATTAGGATTGCCTTGAGATCCTTTCAAGGGTGTCACATAACATTAGCACTTTAAGTTTACAAACATGATTCACAAGATAAACCCTCAGATTTCAAGTAAGAATCCATAGTGAACCTTCTGCTCTGTTGAGGGTTTTTCTGAGTTCTTTGCAACAGAAGAATTGCTCTGTTTTTCTGTAGTATAAAAACGAGTCAAATCTAAGAGCTGACATTTATTGCGGTTCATCTCAAGTAGCATCTTGTCAAGGGTATTTAAATGCATCCAGGTCACTGGAGCTAGAGTAGGAGAAACAAACAGCTGCTGGGAAGGAGTGTGGCTGGGTATTGCCCAGCCAGACAGTAAGCACTTGCCAAAGCCACACTAAGCTCTTGTGTGGACCTCGTCATCCTATTTCAAAGCACTTTGCAAAGGAAGCACAAAATCATCTCTCACATTGGGAAATAGGCAGAGAGACTTTCCAACACCACAAGACAAGCTAGCAGCAGAACTGGGGCCGGCACTTGACTCTCCTGACTGACAGATCAGAACATGAGCTTAAATGACACTTTTTCTTGCCTGTTTAGTTAGTCCCTTTTATGATGTGAAAAATATCAAGGATGGCATAATGGCATGGAGACTTCTTTTGTTCCTTCCAGGCCACAGCTGAGGCACATGGGTGGAGGTTTGCCCTGTGTCTGTCTATGGTATACCTACTGTGTGGATAAATTCAGGATTTCATTCTTTAGGGCACCTTTAACCAGCCCTGAATCAACCAGAGAAAAAGCATTGTTTCTTCCTGAGTCTCCCTACTCCTTTCACAGCCCTCTTCTCCATCTCTGAGCTAGATGCCCTCCCTGGCAGACTCCCCCTGCCCTCGTTCCCCGCCATAGCAATAGATTCCTGGTTCCTATTCATCCCTCTAGTGGCAAGTCACAGTTGTGCAGGTCTGAGATGTCATTAAGACTTAACCTGTGACTGCTCTGAAACGGTTCTGACTTTGACAGCATATAACGTTCCACAGATTTGAAAATACTTTAAAGGTAACCTGTAACAGCGCCCTAAATTGTTCCATAGACCTTTTCTTGCTGCCTGTCAGTGTTTTATAGACTAGCACATGCACAGCATTTTTCACATGAAGTTTTTTTTTTAATTTTGTTGTTGTAATTCTTTGTAATCCTGTAAAATTACCTCCTAATTGATGAAGGAAAAATGGGTTTGTTAAATTACTGCAAACTTCGAATTAACAGAAATATTAAGTCCCCCTGCCTGACTAAATATTGCTGGAAAATTCATGTGGGTGTAATTTGAGGGTTATTGCAAGACTTCTAAGTCCTTAAGTAGGTGCTGAATCTGTAACGAAGCTCTTGCTATAAAATTCACTTCCCTTTTAAATTCATTGAGCTTAAATGTGCAACGTGAGCCATAATCTTAATAGTACCCTATTTATGCATTGGCTTTTAGGAAAGGAAGTAAATAACTCCAGTTTATAATGTAAAAAAAAGAAAAGGTAAAGAAATATGTATTTTGGGGTCTTAGAAGGGATGCCACTAGACATTATAAACAAAAGCAGCACACAATCTGTTCACTTCACATTGCTTTTCATCCAGATATTCCTATTTAAGATATAGTTCTGATTGTGTCCTAGCTTTACATCTTTGGGTCTATGTAGTCTCCCACATGTCTTGAGATCTGCACGAGCCAGTAATCAGATTAAGATTTTCTTTTTAACTGTCAATATGAGTAGATCACTAAGCCCAGTAATAAAGAACTTGTATTGCAGATCCTGAATTCTGCCTAAATTTATAATTTGGAAGTAAACTAGTAATCTGGGGATAAATGTCCTCAATCATCTTTAAAATGCTGATTTAATTTTTTTCTGCTCTTTGCAGATAAAATGTCTGGAGGTTCATTGACGACTTTCTTCAGAAGAATAATTACTACAGCTCTGATCTTGCCATAACACCAGAATTCCATGACCTATGCTTCCGTGCTAAACATCAGGAAAGAATCATACTTTGGCCATTCTGTGTAGGTGGAACAGGCCTCATTGCTGAAAGCCCATCCTGTTTTAAAGCTGCTTATTTGGTTTTCTAGGATCAAAGGTGCTCAATGAATCGGAGCCCCCCCAATGAGTCAGACAACCAATTCTTGCCAACAGCTGGTTGAAAACTCTGCCGTGCATGTAGCAGGAATGGCGCAAGAGGATAGCCATCGCAGTCAGGTGCCACCCACTTTTTATCATGGTGCCAGCCAGGAACTTGATCTGTCCACCAAAGTATACAAAAGGGAGTCAGGAAGTCCTTACTCTGTGTTGGTGGATACCAAAATGAGTAAACCACATCTCCATGAAAGAGAGGAACAGCCATATTTCAGGGAGAACAGATCAGTAGGAGAGGTCCGGGCTGTGAAAGAAGATAGAGAAAACTCTGACGACTCTGAGGAGGAAGAGGAGGAAGAAGATGAAGTGACTTACAAAAGGGAGCAGATTATAGTAGAGGTAAACCTTAACAACCAAACATTAAATGTATCAAAAGGGGAGAAGGGTGTCCCCTCCCAATCCAAAGAGACTGCTGTTCTTAAGACCAGCAGTGAGGAAGAGGAGGGTGACAGTGGGGAAGAGGCTACTGAAGACAGTAATGATGATGAGGAAAATGAGAGGCAGAAGAAAAAAGAGAAAAGAGTGGAGAAAGTTAGTGTTGCACAAAGGAGAACAAGGAGAGCTGCTTCTGCTGCAGCAGCCACAACTTCCCTATCGCCCAGAACTACAAGGGGCCGTAGAAAGAGTGTGGAGCCCCCCAAACGTAAGAAGAAAGCTGCAAAGGAGCCCAAGGCACCTGTGCAGAAATCAAAGTGTGAAGAAAAGGAGACTTTGACCTGTGAGAAGTGCCCCAGGGTGTTTAACACACGCTGGTACCTGGAGAAGCACATGAACGTCACTCACAGGCGCATGCAGATCTGCGACAAATGTGGGAAGAAATTTGTTCTAGAAAGTGAGCTGTCCCTTCACCAGCAAACAGACTGTGAAAAAAACATTCAGGTAGGTTTGCACACCTGCTTGCCAGATTTCCATACCTTCTGTTGTGCCCTGGATACAGCTAGTGGACACCTCAGAGGGGGAAATCTTTTTATAGAGACCAGGTCCTAACTGAGACCTGCCTCTACCTTAACACTTTTTTGTGTCTGCCAAAGGAAACAAATCGTAGGGTTAGAGGGTGCCTGTTCTCTATTGTAGCAGAGTTATTCTTGTAATTAACTACACTACACAGAAAATGCACAGTTGCTTTTTAACATGTCAGATACAAGAGTAAATGAGTTAAAAATGTGCAGCACCCCTGAAAAAATAGAAACTGATTTTTTTCAGAGGGGTTGAGCACCTGCAGTTTCACTAGCTTGAAAACCAGTCACACAAATTATAAAGGTAAGATTTCAGGAAAGAACAAAATTTTGACTTGTGGGTGGGGGCACGGGAACCAACAGTGTGAAGAATGTTGACTGAGGCAAACTAGTGACTTGAAAAAAAACGTGTACCTTCAAGATGTGAAAAGTGTTAGTTTAAAAAAAAAAGCTTCACTTTCTGACATTTTAAGTATTCATTACATGTGTATGATTTACAATGGTGTCTTTATACACATAAGTATGTGGAAGCTCAGCTGATGATAAATACAGGAAGTAAAGCTGTTCATAACTTGCTCACATCTATAGTGCAAAATCTAAATAATAGAATAATCATCCTTTTGAATTTATGAAAGAGATCCCTCTCCACACTATTTATTATGCACACTAATAGAATTCTTTGCTCCAAAAGAGCCATTTTGAAATACAAATTATGAGAAAAGAAAATTGAGTTTGTGATTTGCACTCTACTCATAACAATATATGTTCTCACATAACTAGGGGCATTTCTATTTGATCTGGTGACTTGATCTTGCTTTGTTGCCTTGTTGAAGTAAACTTAATACAGCGCTGCTGCCTAGTGGCAAAATAAACCTATTGCCTAGAATAAAGACCTTGAATTCAGTTTTTATGTAGTTGAAACATTAAAAGACAGTAGACCAAGTAAGTTAGTCCTCCTGTCTAATGAGTTGTCTCCAAATGTCAGTTTTCACTTTTAATTTTTTGAGGGTATGTGGGGGAGGGTATGTTGAAATGTGACAAGTCAAATGGAAGACTAAAGGATCTTGAAAATAGCATTAGTCAAGGAATTTGGGTCTAAAATGTATCTTAACTTTTAGTACAGCACCCAGTAATGTTTTTACCTTTGCTAAGAATTTGCTTGTGTAGTCTTTAAATTGCTTTCTCTTTTTATTTTAAATTGGGGTTCTGGATTTTTCACTAGCATGTAGGTTACACTGTTGCAAAAGGACAAGGTTGCATTTACTTTATTTATGGTTCTTCCTACATTTTAAACATTTTCTGCTGTCTATTTAGTAGAGGCACATTACAAGGTATGCTTATGACTGCATTGTGTTGCCTTAAATTTCTGCTCATAGCAAAGAGATAAAAGGAAAAAATTAATATGGGTACTTTGCAGTTAGGTCCCTAATATTCCCTCCGTGGCTCTGTGTTTAACCTCCCCCCCTCCCTGCCCCTTGGGGCTTTGAAGAGTAACCAAGAGTATTGTATACAAAGCGGCAAGACACAGGTGGGATTGCTGATGTATAGCAGGTCCATGCAAAAACAGTGCCCTCTGAAGTAAAAGTTGCAGCAAATACGGTTGGTTCATTCTTAATTTGGCAACTGGCTGAGAATTTTTAAACAGGTTGCAGATCAGCTAGGTATGAATGATCTGGTTTCTGCTGTGCTGTCTGTTCATCAGTAGATCTCAAAACATTTTACAAAGGAGGTTGGTTTGGCTGTCTACACTAAATAATAGTCGGGTAGTGCTGTACTCAAATGCTTCAAACTTTTTTTGTATAAACTACATCTGAACCAGAGTAGCATAGTTGACCTAGTGTTGAGAGGCAGAGCTTTATCGGTACATGTGCACTACCACAGTTGATTGGTTACATTGCTTCTGGTTGGGATGAAGTGTTTGTGAATCATATCAGGGCAGCACTGCCTCACTGCTTGGCATGGTGATTGAGTGGTGTAGACCAGCATTTCTCAACCTGTGAGTCGCAACCCAAAAATGGGTCACAATAATATATAAAAGGGTCGTGAGCAAACTTTAAAAAGAGATTCTCCTTTAAGGGAGAAAAATGTGGGAAACCATGGGTTTTTCCTTGCAGGCTGGCAGAGTTCCAGCCTGCAAGGGGCTGTCTGGGGGGCTCCCATGCCTGCCCCACACATACCCCTTCCACACACAGGGGGTTTGGCGGTGGAGAGCAGCAGGTCGGCAGTGAGGGGCACTGGGTTAGGACTGGCTATCAATGTTTACAAACGGGTCCTGATACAAAAAGGTTCAGAAGCACTGATGTAGATGACATAGCAAAGGGACTTGTCTGCTGAGTGATAGTGGACCAGTGACAGAGTGGGGAATAGAAACCAGTTTTATTGAGTTCCAGCCCCATGTTTTATCTCATAAACCAGACTGGGCTTTAAAAATTGAGCTAACAGCAGGTTAGGCCATTTGACTCCACAAATTTCAGAATAGTTTTCCTTAAGACCTTGTCTGTTCCTTGGAGCAGCCATAATTCAGCCACCGGTGACTGACATTTGGTGTATCTGCGTCAGAGCTTTTAAATATAGACAAAGCAAATCTGGATTTTCCCAGTTACAAGCAGAATGACCTCAATTGCTTCCAACCCCTTCTTATTCCTGTCTACATGCAAGGGATGGGCTAGGTACGTAATACCTAGTTTCTGGCTGTTGATGACTGAAATGGGGCCATTGCCAACGGTAGAGAGGAGGCTTTAAGAATGGATATGAAGTCACTCCTGGAGCCAGAAGTGCTGGGAAAAGGTTTGACTATGAAGCTATAACTAAGCAGGCCATGAGAATAGCCAGACATTGAGAAGCTATCTTGTTAGGTGCTTGGATAAAGCTTTGTATGTACCTGATAGCATAGGAAAAAATCAACCAGTCCTACTGATAACTCATCTGCATCTGGTATCAAGCTGCCAAGTAAACCTGCTTCTCAGTAGGTATAAATGACTTTGTAATAAAAACCTCTAGAAACCACTGGAACTTTGGCTCCAGTAAGAGCACTTTACAGAGGGTGGACTGCAAAGCACTCTTACTGAGGATGGAGCTATACTGCCAGAGTAATATTTGTTTTATCAGTCTCTCTCCTCCCCTGATCAAAAAAAAAAAGCTTTACCTATAAAGTCTCATATTTCTTTTTAGTATAATTATGTCTCTACCCTTTGTTTTTCCCAGCATAGCTGTCAGAATTACAGTTTCTTACATTCCTCATAGACTGCTTCTGGCACAGATAGATCAATTATAGCCATGTCCTATTAATGAGTAGTGCCACATGCATTCAAATCACCGATAGTTTCAGTATGCTGTTTTTTCTTAAAATTCTCCAAAGTAAACGATGGCTCTCCAAATTCAGTGCAGCCAGGAGCTGCAGGTGGAACCAGTGTGTGGCCCCTTGGGTACACACTGTATGGGCCACACAGATTGCTCCCTGCCCCTTCGTGCAGATTGTGCCAGCAGCTCAGTCCCCTGTGTGGGCTCTGCCCTGCTCCCCCACAGTGTGGCCTTTGCCAGCAGCATACACCCCTTCCCTCTGCCACACAAGTAGCACAGGGCCCTCTACTGCCACACAGTAGAGGAAGAGGACACTGCTGGGGCCCATGGGCCCTGGCCTAAGAGAATAGAGTCTTCTGTGATTTTTTTTCATATAATAAATCAGAAAGAAAAATGAGAAATTACTGTGCATCTATATAAAAGTAAGGCATTGGTAGCATCACTTAGCACTTGTGGAATCTTGAGAGAATGATAAATGGTTTAGATGCTGGCATAAATGTGAAACTCATTGCCCTTGAAAAAGAATTGCATGCATTTGTATATAAAATATAAAAAAAAAAACCCTAAAGGTTTTGCTGCATTCGCCTGTCTGTCAGCTAATTAGAAAAATTCTTGTAATTTCAGTGAATTATTTCAAGACCTCTTGATATAGCAGAGACTATTTAACTATACATCGAAAGGGTGTGGCTGTTATTAAAGTAGCTTGGTTAATAGAAGCTGACCTTTTAAAATTGTCATCAGGAATTTATAAATGGAATTAACATATGGTATATAAAGGACATCTGGAAGTGCAGGTCAAAACTGCATGTACAGATGCTTACCACTTGGGAAAGGGGTCATTAGTCCAGAAAGTTAGTCTTTTGACCACTGTTGTTAATATGTTTGTATTGAACATAATGGGGTAGAAACCAAAATTACACTTGGAAGAGTGACCAAGCCATTTAAGAGCTTACATCTAATTGAAAATCAAATCCAAAGTGCTCAAGTCACCTTTGAAAATAAAGTGTAAGCTGCCATGTTACTTGGGTTGTTATGAAAATTTTATTTCTGTAGCCATTTTAAAGTTAGCACAGTATGGTTGTTTGCTTCCATATAATGTGATGGTTGTGGTCCTTATAAACTCTAGAACTGGGTCTCTGTGTGTAATGCTATTAATACAGCTACATCGATAGCTGTGTCTTGTGTTCCATAATCTAAGACTTTGCAACAACAGAGGTAAGCCACTTTTTTTAAAACAAAGATAGCATGGAAGTGAGCCAAACAAAGCCTTTTCTAAGATAACAATAAAGTTGCAATAGTGTCACATATCTATATAGATACAATTTATAATAGTGCAGTGACACATCTTGCCCTCTAATTAATTAATTTATTTATTTATTTATTTATTAGTTGTATTACTGCAGTACCTAGGAGTTTAGTTATGGACCAGGGTCTTGTTGTAGAAATACCACAAATACCACAGAATGATCCCTACACATGGGGATCTTGGTAGGGTAGGCCGTAGGGCTGTGCGAAGCTTTGGTCCCTGATTCAATTCAGCAGAGATTTGGCCCAGTTCGGTGGATGAATCTCCAAACAGAATCAAATCAGAGGACCCTTTAATCTCTCCGAATCGATTCAGAGATTCGGACATAGACGCAGCTTTGAATGTTTTTTCTACATGCCTTTAGGTGGCAGATGGCTCGTGAATTCTGCGATGCTGGGACACATGAGTGTCCCACAGAAGTGTGGGGGGCTCCCCAGCGCACCTGGCAGCAGACCTGGAAGTAGACCAGAAGCGCTTCTGGCCGGCTTCTGGGTCCACCGGGGAGTTTGCCAGGGGGCCCTCTATACCTCCCTTGGCTTGATGACTGGTGCCTCCTGGGTCTGGGGGGAGCACCTGGGGTCCCCCCATGGCCAATCGCCAAGCCAGATGAGCACTGGGAAGCCCCCACATGCTCCCCAATGGACCCAGAAGTGGACCAGAAGTACTTGGCTGCTGGGACAATGGAAAGAAATATAAACAGCAATGTGTCTAAAACACAGAAGGGGCTGATAATAGCAAAGGGTAAATTAATTATTCAAACTGATTTAGCAAATGGATTTAAATGTGCAGAGGCAACCTGGTCTATTGTAAGAAACAGCTGGCTGTAAGCCAATCTCCAGCCTTTCACTCACTTGCTAAGAGATGTTCAGCAAGTTACTTACTTTCCTTGTGTCTCAACTTTATTAGTAGTAAATGAGGAACTGTCTCATAGAGGTGTTGTTTGGTTAATGATGCACAGCTGTAAAGATAAGCACTGCAGCCTAGGTGCTGAATAACAAGTTCAGCCTGACCTGATAATATCTCCAAGACAGACAGACATATGATTTGAGACCCAGTCTACAAGAAGTCAAGTAGATTGTAAGATGGAAGATATCATCTCCAATTGGAGCAGAAGGAAGCAAGTGGATTCCGTGTCTTGCCAGATCGGTTTCTGACTTGAGCGTCTTACTGTTTCAGTTGCAGCTGTCTGAGGCTGAAGCGCTAGGTTTTCCCTGTAAAAATTTTCAAGGCAACTATGCTTTGTGAATTTTAAAATTTCCAACATGTTTCAAAGCAGTGATCACACTTTAACTTTTTAAAAATAGAATTTGACCAGCGAAGGCAGTGATAATATGTTGGCAGTATACATTGGGGTAATGTATGCATCAGACCTTGTCCAGAAGAAGCTTTTTGTGGATTCACTACCTAAGTAGCAGTTGGACTGATAAACTATAAAGACCACTGTTAGTAAAAACCTAAGATTGGTCTGCATGATGTATTATAGCAATTTAGAAGTGCCACTGTCTCCTCCGTAAATTTTTTCACTTAATATTGTTACAAAATTTTGTATGGTCTTATTAAACCAGCTTAATTTTGACTGTATAAGCTAGATTGCTTAGGGTTGGTCATTCATTGAAATGCTGGGCTTACATTTCTCAATTTTTTTTTTTTTTATGAAGTCAAATGATTCCTCACCACCTTTTAACATTGTTTTGTTCTCAATTTCCTCCCCACTATCCCTCCACCTGAATGGACTTTAAGTTATTTCTGACATGTCTGCAAGTAGGTACTTGGAAAAGAGAATGACCTTCTTGGTTGCATGTGTTTGTGTGATGTACCAGATCTTTCTATTCCAAGTGCAGCACTTTCTACTTGTCTTTATTGAACTTAATTTGATTCATTTTGAGCCATTTCCCCAGTTTATCAAGGTCAACCTGATTCCTAATTCAATCTTCCAATATTTCTGCAACTCTACACAGCTTAATTTAATCTGTAAATTTGTTAATTGTCCCATCCTCTAAATCAGGTCTCACCAACTCCTGAGTGGTCGCACACTTGATGGATCACCCTCTCACCCTCTTTGCCATGCAGGCCCCATGAGCTGCTCCACCCCCAGGATGGGGCCAGGAAACAGAAGCTGAAGAAAGAAGAGAGAATACAGAGATCCTGGTGACGAGTGGCAGCAGGAGCAATGGAAGGATCGATGCATCAGTGAGAGCTCACAGGCCATCAGTTAACTCACTGTGGGCTGCACACAGCCAAAATTGCCATTTGGACCGCCCTGCTTCAAATCTTTCAATGTAGTAAACAGAACTAGACTCAGAACATGTCCCTCTGAGCCCCACTTAGGATCTCCTACCAAATGGACAGGAAACAATTGAGGCTACTGTTGTTTGAGTGTGATAATCCAACCAGTTATATATCCCCTTGCTGTAGTTCAATCTAGATCAGTATTTTCTTAGCTTACTAATGAGACTGTTATGGGAAACAATGTCAGAAGCCTTGCTAAAGTTAAGATAAATTGCATCTGCTCTCTCTCCACCCATGAAGCCCATCACCTTGTAGAAGAAATAAGAGCATGACTTGCTCTTGCTGAATCCATGTTGACTGTTCTTGATCACATTGTTATCATTTGGGTCAGTGATGCCCAATGTTTTTGGGCTGCAGGCTGTATGAATGGGGTGGGAATGGTCCATGAGCCAGGTCAGGTGCATGGGATTGGTCTGTGGGCTGACCCATTGCATGGCCCCAGTCTCACATGTAGGATTGGTCATGCTGCTACAGCTTCCAGAAACACAGCAATTAATGCAGCAACCACCACACCACTGCTGACAAATTTCTGGCTCCTTGGGGCACCTGGAAGCTAGATGACACAGCTCCATGGGCTGGATCTGGCCCATGGGTTGGGAATCGAGCACCTCTGGTCTAGATGCTTAGAAATAGATTCCTTGATGACGTCCATCTTTCTGGGTTTTGAGGTTGCGCTAACCAGTCTGTCATTCCCCAGTTCTTCCGTCTTCCTTTTTTAAAGAAGGGTACTGTCTTGCAGAATATAGTGCACTATCTTTGCCAAATTGTTTTAATCTTTCTTGAATATTAGTAGTATAGTACTGTCCAGTTTGAAAAACGCAGTACAGAAGTTAATTGTTCTTCAGCACTCCTGCAGTAATATCCCCATTTTGTTCAGGAAAAATACGAGGCAAGGAATCTGAATTGCTTTAAGAAAGAAGTTAGTAAGTTTTATGGAAAGGGTAGTACAATAGGAAGTTCTTGGTTCAGCAGTCTGTGCATAGTATTTGGATTCGAGTATTTGTGGTCCATTCTGGGGTACCAAGAGAACTCTTTCACTGTGTGACAAGTGCTTGGTAACCCCGTGCTTCATGGCTTTCTCTGGTTGTCTGCATGAGCAGAAAAGATTTTTTTCCCCCCTCATGAGCATTTTATTAGTTTCTAGGGATTTTGTTTGTTTGCTCCCCTTCCATCACCCCCCTTCCTCTGAACTACTGGACATAGGCAATGGCTAAATTATGAGTTTTGACTAAGGGTATGCTCATGCTCCTGCCAGTCCTAAGAAACCTCCCAGGTATCTGGCTAGAGAGTCTTGGTCTTCTCATCATCAGACCGACTGACAAATTTGAGATCAGGAAGGAATATTTCCCCCAGGTCTGAGAGATGAGGGCTGTGGAGGCTTTTGCCCTTCTTCTGTAGCACATGGCGTGGTCTACTTCCTGTGATCTTCTGAACGTATAGTTAGCAATTTTTTCCCGCTTCAGTGGCAGAGCATTGGCAGTGTTTAATTTCTCTTGCTTTTTACCTGTGGCATGTGGTAGCATGTTCCTTGTGCTTCTGGTTTTGTGCATGGTGGTTGTGGTGTGCCAGTGTTCAAAGTGTACAATTTTTAGGTGTCTTTAGGTAAATGGATGCCTACAAATGCAGAAAACTAGACCTCATGTTGCAAGAGGACTGTTTCAGCCCTGTGTTTCCATGTTCTTAAGTGTCTTGCCAAATGTCATAAAGTGTCATTTTACAAACCAGAATTAGGACTTGTGCTTCTCTGGCATCTAGCTGTCTTTCTTAATATGTGAAAATAAGTCTATGCTAACTTACCCACCCTATAATACCACCAAAGAATTGACAGCCTCTGCTTAATGTAAATTAAAGATAAGAATAGCAGCATCTGGGAGTGTATTGGATCAGTAGTGAGGGACCTGCATGTTACCTTCTAATCTTACAATTTCCAGGAACCCAGAGTTCAAGAGGCACAGAAGTCTGACCATGCATTGCTATCTTTTGGGTCCTGGTGCTGGAATGAGCTGTCTGGTATTGAGACACTGCTTCCTTTTCAGTCCTGAGCCATCCAAGATATTTGCAAAGCCTGAAGTTTTTTAGCTCTATTATTGAAAGACCCTGATGTGGTCAGACTAAAACTTTGCTTCTGATACTAGAGTGTGAGTTGAGACTCTGATCCAGCATGAGCTGTTCTTGTAAATCCCATTGGGTTTTGTAAACAATTAGTGTAGTAACTGCACTGCTCTTGAGACTTCAGCAGATGGCACCAAACTGCAAATATATTAACTCTTTTTCTTTCACCCATTCTACTTTGATGTGTAGTCCTAGTAAATATCTACATTTACCAAATTCATAGAGTAGTAAATATGGACTGATATACAAACTGATGTAGTATGTACTGTGACGCTGACTGCCTTCTTGTTTGAGGGGTCATTCTTTCTTGTGCAAGCAGATATGAGCCTGATCTCCTGAAACTCACAGCTTTGAATCTTTTTCTGAATTGAACTTCCTTATTTTTGTCCCTTTCATTCAGTGCGTTTCCTGTAATAAATCATTCAAGAAGCTCTGGTCCCTCCATGAACATATCAAGATTGTCCACGGATATGCAGAAAAAAAATTCTCCTGTGAGATTTGTGAAAAGAAGTTCTACACCATGGCCCATGTGCGAAAGCACATGGTTGGTGAGTTCTTGCTGTTTTATGTTTATTCAGACTTCCACCTTGTCTTCCTGGTTCGTACATCTTAATCACTGTTTTTAATAAACAGCATATAACACAGGTAACCCAGTGGCCTTAGCACAGGGATCGGCAAAGTCCAGCCTGCAGGCCGGATCTGGCTAGCAGTGGACTCCATTTCTCAGCAGCCCCTACCTGCGTGGCTGGGGCCAGTTTCCATGGAGATGAGCTGCAGCAGTGCTGGCAGGGTCGGGGGCTGCTCCAGGGCTGGGCTGGGGTCTTGCGGTGGTGACAGCGTGGTCCAGAGCCAGGGCAGAGCCACAATCTGCAGCATGCTCCAGGCAGTGGATCATGGCTCTGCCCCAGCTCCTTGCAGAGGTGACAGGATGGTCCGGAGCCAAGGCAGAGCCACTATCCACTGCCTCCACATCCTTGCCTGGAGCACGCAGGCTGCAGATCACGGCTCTGGCTCTGGACCACGCTGTTACTGCTGCAAGATCCCAGCCCAGCCCTGGAGCAACTCTCTGCCCTGCCAGCGCTGCTGGGGCCAGTCTCCATGGAAACCCTGGTCACTGTGCTATCACAGCATGGCTGCTGCTGGGGTCTCTATGAAAACCAGCCACAGGCAGGGGCTGCTGGGAAATGTGTCCGTCTGTTGGCTGGATCTGCCATTTTGCCCACCCCTGCCTTAGCATGATCAAGGATAGAGAGAAAAAACTAAAAGGGTACATTCGTAATACTGGGAACACTAGATAATATTCACCACTAAAGAATCAGTCTTTCTAGGATTCAAGATTGAGTGAAGTAATGTAGCGTGTAGCATTCTTAATAACTTTTTCTTGTATGAAATTGTTTTGCAGCACATACAAAGGACATGCCATTTACATGTGAAACCTGTGGAAAATCATTTAAACGCAGTATGTCACTTAAAGTGCATTCGTTACAACATTCTGGAGAGAAACCTTTCAGATGTGAGGTGAGGCTGCCATTTTAATGAAAGGTTTTGATGTGGTAAAAGGCTTGTGCAACAAAGTATCACCACCAGTTTAGAGAGACAAATGGATATGGAAGTGTTTGAGGTGTGAATGTGGTGTAGTTCCATCAAGGCTTGAAACTAAGGCACACTGTGGAGAGCAGAGCATGAGTACTCACAGCAGTAATGCATAACTGAAATGTTGGGTTAGTGTTACTTCTGCCTGTTCCTCCTGTCAGGTTTTGAAGCACCCTTGATAGAAAGAATCGAGTCCCAGCCTCTACCACTGCCAACAGCAAAGTAACATTTAATCTCACTTATTTTACTGTTGTCTGAAACAAATATAAGCTGGAACAGTGAAAATAACCACAGACTACTTACTGTATGAGGTTGCTTCCAGAGAAAGCTATGGAAGCAAAGAAAAGTTATTATTCTGAACGCTTTGAGGGGGAAAAGCAAGAAGCTCTCAGTTTGTCTTGAAGCCAGGAATAAATGGGAGTGAGAGGAGGTGTTTTAGACGTCTTATCCAGATATTTTGTTTTATACCTTAGGAGCAATTAAAGAAAAAACAAAGCTTGCTATTACTTCCAGCACTAGGTGTGAGGGTAAGGAGGGAGAGAGTGAAACAGATGACCTTCTTCCCTGCCCCCCACCTCTCCCCATGATTTGGAGAGGATGAAAATCGAAATATATCAGACACCTGCAGGCCAAACCACAAATAGACTTGGAAGAATGCAGACGGTGCTCTTGGAAAAACCCATTGTCTCTTCCCTCTAGCAGCACAGGGAATATACTAGACCAGTGTGCTCTATCTCTGGCCCACAAAACATGTAATCTGGTTCATGGGTCCCCCCCATGGATCTGGAAATTTGGTGACAGCGGAGCATTAATTGTCACTCCCCGCTGCCAAATTTCCAGACCTGTGGGGAGCCCTGCAGGCTGGATGCCATGGTTCTGCCCACTAGATCTGCCAGTGTGCAGTCAGATTGGACCAACTCTGCAATGCGGACCCAGTGCCACTCATTCAGCCTGTGAGTCTAGAAGGTTGAGCACTGCTGTAGTACACACTCACATGAGGTAACCTGTTAGGAGTGGAGTAGAGAGATCTTATATATTAACTTTAAGCCCTAACTTCATAACTATTTTTACAGTCGTCCCTTCTGAATACACAAGGTAGTGCTCTAAGCAGGGATCCCCTGAGAGTTGTGTGTGATGTATATATAAGAGTGAGAGAGGCTACTATTTGCAATTAGATAGCTTAGGGCAGTCTTCTGTTGGTATAGGTTCTGTCTGCAGCAGTGATTTTGATTGCATAGCTATGTCAGTGGCAGGTTATGATCTTTTTTTCACTCTCCAAGCTGACGTGGGTATACTATCAGAGCTTTCTAGTGCAGACCCAAACTCTACTCTTCTTGTTAAATTGTCTGGACTGTTTTATTAGTTCATGAGGGTCTATGTTTTAATCTTAAAACTACTTAGGGTGCTTTTTGTATTGAATGCCTCCCATGAAACTTTTCTGCTGCTTTATCTGTGATATCTGAATGTCATGGTTACCCTCTATTGCAGAACTGTGATGAAAGGTTTCAGTACAAATACCAGCTGCGTTCCCACATGAGCATCCACATTGGGCACAAACAGTTCATGTGCCAATGGTGTGGCAAAGACTTCAACATGAAACAGTACTTTGATGAACACATGAAAACACACACTGGTAAGAACATAGCTAAGAAAAGGACAGATGCTACAAGCACACTAACATACTAGGTTTTTAATTTGTATTAATCCCAACAAATTTTGAGACCATAGCTGGTTTCTGCCTTAGTCAACAGATGAGAGGCTAATGCATTAGCTACTCTTGTCTCCCACTGCCTGTATTTCAATGTGCAAAACAGGTTGGGTATGGTTTTTTAGTTATTGTGGCTTGAAGGGAACTTACCACAAATATCTTCATACATCAAAATGCAAGAGAAAATTAAGGGCATCTATGAGAGAGCTGCAGTTGTTATGTCTTTATTTTGGTCAAAATGAACTTAGTGTTCTTCATACGATATGCAACATTCACTGCTTATAGCTGAAGTAGGCCCTAATCGACTGCTGCATGTATGTGTCTTACAGGAGAGAAGCCCTTTATCTGTGAAATCTGTGGCAAAAGCTTCACTAGCCGCCCAAACATGAAGAGACACCGCAGAACTCACACAGGAGAGAAGCCCTATCCATGTGATGTGTGTGGCCAGCGATTTCGCTTCTCCAACATGCTCAAGGCCCATAAGGAAAAGTGCTTTCGTGTCACAAGCCCTGTTAATGTGCCACCTGCTGTCCAGATTCCACTAACCACAACTTCTCCTGCTACCACAGTCCCTTCTGTAGTGAACACACCCACCACCCCAACTCCACCAATCAATCTGAACCCAGTGACCACGCTTCCTCCACGTCCTATCCCCCATCCATATTCACACCTTCACCTCCACCCTCACCCTCACCACCCACACCATCTCCCAGTTCCCCCAGTTCCTCATCTGCCCCCACCTCCTGCTCTCTTTAAGAGTGAGCCTTTAAATCATAGAGGCCAGAGTGAGGACAACTTTCTGCGACACTTGGCAGAAAAGAACAATTCAGCACAACACCACTAATATTTTTGCTTCCTGCCACCTGTTTTCCCATTTTATGCATATGGAAACATGTTCTCCTGGAAATTGCAGAGGGAGAGCTGGTGAGGATCTTTCCGTCTATCGTGCCTCCCAGCAGAACATCCTGATATTTCCATGAATCAGTTAATAAACAAGGAAGTTGAATTGGCGGTGGTCATTTGAACCAGAGGAACCAACAGGTCGAAACCCAATTTGCTTGTGTTTTACTGGGGACTTTTTTAAATTTCAAATACTCAGACTTGTGGAATTTTATAATTTCGTATCAGCTGATGAGGTATGCTTGCTTTTATATCCTGGACTTCTCCTCAAAGAGGAGATAGGCCTGGTTTCCTTTGTACTAATCGGAAAGGCTGTGAGATTTAATACAGAGCATTAATTGTATCACTGTGTATCGTAATGAGTTCTTTTCAGCTTTTGGTGCTGGCTGTGGAGTGAGCCAGCCACGTATCACAGTATAACAAGCATTATAGAGAAAGACAAAAAAATTCTTGTTTGTGTAGCTCTCCTAACGCACTCTTTATTTTACTACAGAAATTATTTTAGAGTTTTTTGTATAGACCTATTTAGTAGTCTGTTTCTAAAATGAAATGTATTTCAATAAGCAGTGTAATTTTTTCAGTGTAGCTGGACCTATGTTGTATAATAGATAAATTTTTATAATCATCAAAATGTGATTCTTAAAAGATGCATATAGCTTCTATAGTTAAAGTTATTCTTACATCCATACAACTCAAAAGGTGCTTCAGAGAAGAGAGGAATCCAAGAAATTCCTGGCAAGGCTTCCTCAGAAGTGGTCTTGATTTCAGAGCTTTCATATAATTTATTTAGTTGGGGGGCTTTTTTGTTTTGGTTTTGGTTTTGTTTTTTTAAACCTTCCCTTTCCTTTTCCACAGTCTCTTAGGTTTATGGGACAAGGATATTGAGATACCATATTCCTGCTCTGCAGATTTCACTTAGATCAGTTGGACTGAAGTGTGGAATGGGTTAGAAAGGGATACACTCCTTACAAGTGAAGAGATCCAATAGTTCATGAGTTGTGAAGTTACAGGTGAGTGAGAGATCTGACATCAGAGAGGATATAAACTATCTCAAGCCAGCCAAGCATCTTTTCTCTCTATGTAGGAGAGCCTGGTTTTCGTGGCTTTTTTTAATGGTATGATTTTAATTTTGGGATCATATCAAATGCTGCTCTTCCCAATTTTTTTTTTTTAATTCCTGAGTTGTTAGGAGAGGGAAATTATGGGAGTATCATAAATATGTTTCTGATCGGTTGGTTGTCAGATTGCGCAGACGAGAAATTTGAATGGGAAAATGGTCTTGTTAAACAAAATGCTGATAGCACTGTGTCTATGGTATGAAGCTCTATCCCATAAACATAGTATGTGTATAAAATATGGGATGATTTGTAGGGGTTCATAGTCATGGTTTTTGGCAAATTTGTTTTACAGTTATAGGATAGAAAACTTTGAATTTTAGGCATGTCACAGTTTCATAATCTTGGAAGCCACTGAGTGAATGACAATGGCAAGTTTGGTACAGGAATGGTGGGCTGGAAAGCCAAATTATTAGTTTTAACCAGTTGAGTGGCTATTATTTTTCAGCTTTGTGTTTCTCTTTAACTGAAACTGAGTATAGCAGCATTATGCAATCTAGGTAATGGTTGCCCCCTTCAGTGATGACACAGGCCCAAGGCCATGTACCTGTAAGCTTTTTTAAACAATTTCCTACTATTTTGTGCTGCTTAATAAATCGAGTACCACCCAACTCCACATCCAGAAACCCCAGCAGACAAAAGTCTAACTTGCCATTTTAGTTGTTCCTGAACTGGACTTTTGTGGCTGATACTTCTTCAGTCTTCACAGTAGTATAAACTGTGGAAATTCTTCCCAGCGTTATTTTCTCAAGGTTAATGCTATTAAGCGCATGGTATTTTGAAATACCGTGTTCTTGCTCTTTTGAAAGTAGCTCTTTTAATATTTTGAGTTTCTACAATCTGTTAGTTAATGTCATTTCATAAAAACATAAGAAGTTTTAGGAACAGAAAAAGGCAGTCTTGGCCCATCATACCTATACCTTTTTGACTGAACTTGAACCCCCAGCATTTCTGGAAAAAAAATAAAAAAAAATGTTTGTTTTTCTAAAAAAATAAATACATGTTTCTCTATAATATTTATATATACCCGATCTTAGAGGTGATAAAGCAAGTTATGAAGGTGAACTTACACTTATGATTACAACTGTTGTATTTACTGTGGCAGGTCTGCCCGGAGGTTCTATGCATTCCACACCATGTTTGCAACCTAAGTTTCTGTGGTGCCACTATTTTATGACCAGGCCTGTTATTAAATGATTTTTCAATGCTAAAAGAAATCTTAGCAAATCATTTGTATTCCAGTTTTGCAAAATGATTTTCTTCTCAATAAATTTACAGTATTAGGCTACTATTATGTGACGCATAGTAACAGCACATCTTGGGTTTCATTTGATTTTGTTACTAAGTTATATGAACTTCTACTATCCTATGGAAAGAAGCAAAATTGGCTCCCAAAATGAGCTTTCATAATCACATTCTGAATATGTTTTCATGGTGTACGACCTATAACTTTGAGAGATTCTCTTTAATCATCTGGGGACAAATTAAAAATGAATCTGATATGTTGTTCTGAAATTCCTGCATTATTGTGCCATAAAAACACAGGCCAGAGTAACAGAAAAGTCTGAGTGGTACACAAATCAGGAAATTCAAAGGAGAGATTTGCCATGGCTACTTGATTATGCCTAAAATAGCTTGATGATTTTATATTAGTATGAATCTTCTTTCACAGGGTTCACACAACACTGGGGAATATGGTAAAACACTTGTCTAATAGTTGCCAATATATGTGGAGAAACTAAGCATAAATGTATGTATTAGCTTTAATGCATGAGTGTCCTTTAGTTTTCTAAAGAGTTTCCTGGGGTATACTAACAGTTATTGTTACTGATACTGTAATAGGCCTTTTAGGCACTTTTACGGTGACAGAAAAATACTAAATTTTAAGAGTTTCAGCCCAGAGGAAATACAGGTGGCAGTCCAGGAATGGAAGTTATTTGCATTAATAAAATCTGTTTTGAGTTACAAAAGTATAAAGCAAAACTTGTAAATTTGGTTTGCTGAGGAACTTTCTCTTGAATTGTAGATCGGTAACTTGTTTTCAAATTTCTAAGGATTTAGCAAATGTGGGCTGTGTGTGTTTGCTTTTTTATTTGAAACAAGGCCACTTATTTTTACATTGTCATTTAAAATAAGCATAGTTGTAGTTGAGCCTTCCAAGGAGCAGTTTCTCAGGTGTTGTAAATCATCATAGCTCCATTCAAGCAACTGGAGCAAAGACAATTTACATCAGCTAAACATTTGCAGTCAAGTCGTGACATTTCTGGCATGTTTATTCACTCTTTCTAAGTCCAACACACTGAACTTGAGTTGAGCGAAAAAACTAGACTCTAGATCAAATTTGTTTTACAGACTTTTAAACATATAATTTAAAAGAGAAAATTCACCAGAGTTGACAAACACTAATTACCACACAAAATAAACTAACTTTCCTTTAAGTGTTAGTATGTTTGCAAATAGCAGCAGCCATGACAGCTGGGTTTTTTTAAGTGTAAATTTGTAGCTTAGGAAAAATTTAAAACCTGCTAGGAATGGGGACAGATCTTTATCCTTATGACAAACAACAGAAGTGTAAGCATCCCCTATGCTGAGTTTTTGCTGATGAGAAAAGAAGCATTTGGGATAAGAGAACAGCTGTTACCATGCCTGTTTAGGTGATTGTCTTTTCTGTTGGTTTGGGTGACAAAAGTAGTAATTAGTGGTCAGTCTTGGTCTTGGTGGAGTGATGATTACATCAAAAGCTATCCTCACATCTAGCTGTAACACTTCCTATGAATCCCTGAACAGCTGTAAGGCTATAATAATTCTTGATTTTGTGTTGTAAGCCAAATTCAAGCTTGGGTCCTATGGAGGAAAATGAGCCAGGCCTAAGCAGTACAGTCTTTGATGGGCACCATCTCTTTCATAGCGTTCCATATATGACTTACTGCATATAGCCCTTATCTATGAAAGTCTTTGCTTTTTTTCCTTGTTATAGTTTGTTGATCTTGTACCAATTATTGGTGGGAGTTCCTGTTTGGTAAAGAAGAGAAGGAGGTAAAGCTGAAATTATATCATTTAAAGCACAAAGCACTTCCATTTGTCACCCTCAGTTCTGTTTTTTCCAAGTAGTCGAGCAACAAAATACAACTCTGAGCCAAAAATGATCAATACTTTTAAGACCGTTAATTTTGCTCCCTACCCCTTGACAGTACAAATAGTATTATTATTAGTGGCTCAGATACAAACTATTATTTGTATTGTATGCATTCTTAAGTGTGTTTTTTTTCAGAGTGCTATGTCATATTAACTGGTGGTGTTTGGACTTGGGTAAAATATTCCTGCATTAACCCTGTTAATTTGATTACATACAGAGTATAAAGGTACAGTAACATGCCCTTGATGCAGAAGTGGTGAGGGACCGTGTGATAAAACAGTATGTAATTTTTAATGAGCCACTTGAGTTTACTAAATTAATAATGTGAAACTTCCTAGCTCTTGGGAATGTAGCCCAGATTGGTTTAAATGTTTGTTTTATGGTTTAATTTCCATTCCCTAATAGTTAAAAAAAATAAACTTGTTGAACTGTGGAGTTTTACCCACTGATATGGAGCATTTTATCTGTAAGTAGAGCCTAATTAAGCTTCTGTCTTTAAAAAGCTGTTTAAAAAGATGCACAGGACACACATTTACACAAGAGATCGTTAAGGCCAGTTAAGTAAATACATGTGGCAGTTTCCATTAACAAATATTAAGAAACCTTATAGGCAAAGAACAGAATGCTTGGAGCTTTTTCCAGTCTATAATGTAGTGAGGTATAAGATGTGAGTGATATTTTTGTTTTTTTTGGTTTTTTTTTTTTTTACAAAATAAAACAATAGTATTGCCCAAACACATTAAACCTCTCCTGAAAGCAGAGGTCTGCCACTTTTTCCAGTAATGCTCAAAAGAAAAAAACCCCCCTTGTAACCTCAGGGTTTTACATCCTTAAATATTGTGGTGCTTAATGGGGAAATAGATTTTAATTTCCAGACTTTGCTTAAAGCATGCTACTGAGCTAAAAAACCTTGTACACTAAATTTTCAAAAGGAGCAACCTTTATGTTCTTTTTTTTTAAACTTGGAAAATTTTTGCATAGTTATAATAGGGAATGTCAAAGATCAGAACGGATGTTAGCAGTGTTTTGTTGCAAAAGCTATCATACTATTTTCACTTTTAGCAAAAAAATAATCAAACTTCGCTGCATTAAACCCTACCTCAACAAGTCAGAGGTGCTGTTAAAAATGTTAAGAGTTAAACATTAGTCACAAATGTGTCAGTTCTTCAACTTGCTAAATACTAATGCTGAAGATCACCGAGTGATTTTTTTTTTCTCATTAAATCAGCCAAATTCCAAGAGTTGGAAAAAGATATATTCAGTATTTATGAATATGTAATATGTTAGGTCTTTGCTGGATTAAATTTGAGAGAGCCTGTGTCATAAACACCTTGCAGTTTCTGAAATCCCATTAACATTTAACCAGTTTTCATCAAACATAATTTGCTACATCAAAAGACTTCACATCAGTTACTTGTTTTACTCATTATTTAACCAAAATATTGTAGAACTGTTTGATCTCCTCTTTACAGAAGCCTTTTCTAGTCGCATTGATGCTCGCTATGCCCTCTTCAAGCAAGCGAAGGGATACATTTAGTTGCCTCATCCAATATATTTGTATGTATATAGATAAAACCTAATTTTTTTGCAGAGATCTCAGGACATGCAAAACCAAAATAAAAACTTGGATTAATAAAATCTGATTTTGGTTTTGACCTTTTTAGATAAGGCACCAGCTATGAATTTCATATCATACAGATGCAGGTTTTGGGGGCTAACTTCTAAGAGTGTGAGCATCTTCCTACCTTATCTTTCTGTACAGCTTTAGAACGGTCCCTTTGGTCTTCAAGTGCCTCGAAGAAAAAAGTATCTCAAGTACACTCCGCTCAGTTCAAAACCTACCTCTTAGTTGTTTCATTTTTGGTGGGGAGGCATCATCCCCTGAATCCCTTTCTGTTGAGTGCCTCAGGGCTCTCTCTAGCTTTCTTCTACCCCATCCACCCCATCCTTATTTTATCCCTGAGTATCACTTACGTGAGTGGCATCTTGCGCTACATCTGTCATCCCTTTGATCTCCCTTTCTTTTTGTCTCTGACTTTTGATTCAGATGGTAATGATGACACTGTAATTTTTGCTAGTACTGAATTTTTTAAACACTAAAGATATGGTTTAAAGTTATTTTCCCCTGGTTGTGACTCATGTCACTCTTCCTTGCTTTTGCCTTCAGGATCAGAAATATGGGAGTCTTCTGTGATCCCAACACTTTTTCAGTAACCATCTCCATAAATATCACTTCTGTAGAAACTTTTATTCATGTGTTAATTCTTTCCAATCTTGGCTGTTTTTATTTGTTGATCTGCCTAGATCTCTCTTCTCTCTAGTCTCCAAGGGGCCTAAAATAATGTTAACAAGAAACGTTTTTCTTCCACTGCCTGCATATTTGACAGGTTCCTAATGGTTTTCAGACGTAGTTACTAATTGCGGTTGTTTCAGAATTTGATCTCAAAATTATTTATTTCCTTGCCTCTAATTCTACAAAAGTAAAATGAAAGTTTCCTCTTTTGCCTTGCTCCACCCTTCTAGAACTCTTTCACTTAACACAGCCACAGACATCTTTGAGTCGTACATTTTAATTGTCTCCTTTTTCCCCTAGACTGATCCTTGGAGGAAGCTTTCTAAACCTGTATGTTAGAAGCCACCTAAAAATTAGTGGCATAGCATACTGTGCATACAATCAGGTTCAGCTTCCTGTATAATTACAAAATCTAATTTTTTGCTGCTACAGTTGAAGTCTTTGCAATGCAAGCCTATCCTCTTTCCTTCATCCCTGTTCTCTGAAAAAGGAAAAAAGGGCTACGCTTGAGTTAGTTAGTTTTTCAAAACTGGGAATGAAGAGTATTCTCCATAGGTTCTTTATGCCACATTCATCACTGAGTTTCAGTGCACATTCCAGTCATGAACTTAGCAATATGAAAAGCATGTTGCATATTTTTTTTCTTCATCTTAAAGGTGTAAGTGCATGAAGTGTCTGTCTTTTTTTGTTTTTCGTGTGTGGGGGGGAGAGGCTGGTATACCAAATGTACAGATGGCTGTTTGTGTGTGTGTGTGCAAGGTGTAGAAGGTGGTCAGGTTTTCAATGGTCCTTAATTCCTGTGAGACTAAACATTGGTTTACTCATCAGAGTAAATTTAATGAATGAGGATATTCTGGCCTTAAGAAGCTGTTTAAAAACTATTAATATGGTCTGAAAACTGTTTTTTCCTTAGACTTCCAGTACTTACTTGCCTCAAAATAATTAACTTGCTTTTTTTTCCAGGCAAATCCAAACATTGTAGAGAGATTAAGTTTTTGACCAGTTAACTATGGTTGAACTGCATAGTCAGAAGAGAGTCCCTTTTAGCCATAATACCTATAAATCAACTAATCCTGTCATCTGAGTCCTTGGTGAGCTGTTACTTGCCTAAAAATGAATGACATAGTATATCATTCCTGAAGGAGAGGCTTGAAAGAAATTAAGGCAGATATTGCATAAAAATGATGAGAGGCTTCTGCTCCAAAGAAAAGATAAGCTAAAAATAAAGGATGGCATGCTTTTTCTCCATTTCCCAATTGATATAATAGTGTTTTGCTGCTGTGTGGTCACTCAGCTATAGATAATTTCTTTCTGTCTTACAGTTCACAGATACTTAACACAGACATTTTTGGTAGCAGCCAGATATTTCTGGGGTTGCTAATTTTTAATATGACACTCTAAATATAAAAGTAGTTGGACTTATTCCTTTTTATAGTTTTTCCCTTGGAATTTCTGGTCATTCTGGTGCTCCTTCAGGAAGCTTTGTGGGCAGCAGGGGGCACCTTCTGCTTTTGGAAAAGTAATAACCCCAAAGCTCTCTTTAGAATGATGCATTTTTTCTGCCCGTTATTTGAGCCTTTGCTGAGATTAGGTATTTAAGATGAAGTTTAGTTACGTCTTCTATTATTCTCCTTTGATTTTTAGAAAGTGACCTGCCTGTTGTTTTTTCCTTGCAAAAAAACCCTTGATGCTTTCTCTCATTCATTCTAGCCACTTAGTTGTGCTGCCCTTTTACTGACTTAAAAGTGCCAAGGAATGGAGGTTAGGAGGTTTTTCTAGTACAGATATCTGTCTGAAATCAATCTCACCTTGCTCTGGGTGTTGGGTGTTTAAACTGGCAACTTTTTCATAAGACCAGTGCCCCTGTACACACAGTGAATAGACTATATTTGGCAGTAAATAGGTGTTGTCTTTGAGACTTGCTGTATCAAGAATTTCTATACACAAACTCCCTACCTGGGGAGAGCTGGGTTAGAAAGCCATTAATTTAGGACACTGTAATTGGTGTTTTGAGAATTTTTTTGTAAAATGTTCTTTCTCCATCCTGCTTGTGTCTCACCCTCTACTTTTGCATTAAATCAGCATGTATGTTATGTGTTCACTTGTCTACTGAAATCAGCAGCATGATCATTTTAATCTAGGTTGCCATCCATCCCACCCATAGGATGTCACAGGGCTGGACTGGGCCTACAGGCTGGCCCTATGTGCCAGATCCAGCACATGGAGCTACACTGATGCCACATGCAGTGTGCACCCTAGATTGGCACCTGTGTGCCATGTGCAACACATACACCAGCTCCTGTGCTCCATGCAGCTTGTGTTAGATGAACTCAATGCACTGCAAGTGGCATGCCAGTCTGCAACCCACAAGCAGTACTGCAAGCTGGTTCATATAGCTCTGGCCTGTAAGCCAGATCTTTGACACCCCTGATGTACTGTAATACAGAGATTTTAAATGCTGTTTGGATTATTCTGAAATATTAGAAATGCTATAAAATTGTAGTCAAAAGGTCTTTGCATTCAGTGTCTTTGCCAGGGTTCTCTTTTACAAGAGGTGGGGAAATGTGCAAGCTTTGCAAAAAGAACTTTTGGATCAATTCCACTTGAGGTGCTGTATTGATGATAGAATTGGGAGGATACTTGGCAACATTTGTTACCCTTTCTCTTTAAGGGTAACAACCTGCAAGCTGATTACCTGGTTTTGTTTAATGTTATTTCTTTAATTCTGTCTCCATGCTGAGGTCAAACCCTACAGTTTAATGAGAATACTAAAGCTCTTATCACTTTAGTAGTTTAATTTTCTGATACAGTAAAGAAATTGCTTTCCTAAAACCAAAAGGAAAAATATCCAGTGAATCACTGAGAACTAATTTATGCAATAAGCTCATCTGTTTAGAATTAAAGCACTGTATTTAAAAAAGAGCTAGCTAAAGGCCTTATCCTGCATTTGTTGAACACCGCAGCCTCAACTGATTTCATGGAAGTTCAGGATCAAACCTTGGATGTCGCACACAGCACATTTCATCTTTATTTTTTTGCTAGTATGATCACTTTTTGGAGCTTATACAAAGAAGTTTGGCAGCAATCCTTGGAGTGAAATGCTGCAATGGAATGAGACTATCCCCCTATCCTTGAATTGGTAGAACAATACTATGGTGGAAGGGGAGATGTCCCCTCTAATTTTTGGTGACCAATGGTGCAATTTTGTCCCTATCTCATTATGACAAGCATTTCCTCGTGTAGTTGCAGGCTTTCCCAGAAGATTGTTTTTCCTCTTCATAACGCCTTGTTTCTGCCTCGAGAGAGATCCTGCTGGATTGCCATTTTTTTTTTCTCTTAGTTGCTAGGTTTGTGTCCTTCATAGTTGAGTGCACTTTTCTTCCAATTCAAACATGGTTTTGAAAAAGAAAGTTTAATTATAATTTACACAGAATGTTTAAAAATGTTTTAATCCCTCAATGTACTGTTGTATATCTTATTTTTATGACTGGGACAAGGTGTGCTGCTTCAGTGTTTGAGGTGCTGGGCCTTTGGATATGTACGGTAACCAACCTTCTAATGTTCAAAGTAAAAAGAAGTAGCCATATAATGCATCTGTCTCTTTACTGTGTGTTATACTAAACCCTCCTTAGAAAATCTGTTGTCGAATTATTTTGGGGCCCTTCAACATTGCATCAATTACTTTAATCAGTGGAATCAGTGCCCGAGTATAAATCAAAAATGGCGTTTCAATAAAATGTCATAATATTAAAAAAATGCAGTGCATGCTACAGAAAGAGTAACAAAGTAACGTTTTCCCTCCTGGCTGAGAAATTGTTCAACATGTTAAAGCTTAGAATTGTTATAAGCAGTTGGGAGAATTGAGCCTTTTCTGACTTTCCGTATTTTCCCTATTACAACTCGATCCATTTACTGTTTCACTTGGGAGCTGCTGTCAGCAAGCAATAAAAGGGGTCAGAAGTAACTAAAGGAAAGTTGCCATGTAGAGACTGACTAACCAGAATACTGAGGGGAAACTCCCTACTGTCAGTAATACAAACTGAAAAATTAAAACAGTAAGAATCCATCAAAAATAATTATTTTTGCTTATTTCAGTCCTGGCTGGCCTTAATGAAAATTAATTTTGGCCTTTGATTAAACTGCTGGGAATGTTGATGGTCTGACTTCATAGCTTGGTCTTCAGGTTTACTACAGAGTGAGAGAGATGTGATTGAGGAGGGGTAACAAGGAGAGTTTATAACAGCTAGTAAGTGACTATAGTCCTCAGTATTTCACATGTGCTGGTCCAAAAATGGCACTGTTAAAATATTAAAGCTAGAAAAATGCTCTGACCACTTCTCTTTGTGTGTGCTGACTTGCTCGGACTTTGCAAAACAACAGGGAAACCACACATTGGCAAAGCCTATGAAACATGCAAAAATTAGGAACCCATGACGTAGTTATTGACAAAGCAGTTGGCACTGCTCAGCTTTTTAGCAGAAATGCACCCTCTTTTTTTGCATTGGTAATCCAACACCAAATGATGAATTGAAGCTCTGTTTATATCCCTGTCCTGTGAAACATTCATACTTTTTTTTTCTTTAAGGGAGGAAAGAAAATCCCAGTGAGAATGAGGAAATACCTGTTAAGCTTCACAATCCAGACTCTCTTCTCCACAAGCTTTGAGCAGAAACAGGGAATTCCCTGTGAGCTATAACCTATACTTGTGGGTTCATAGGATTTTCTCCGTTGCCCACTACCATAGCATGTAAGCAGTTCATGTATGTTAGTTTGTTCTCACATTGCTTCTATGAGATCTGAAGCCATTATCCCCATTCCATAGGTGGGAAATTGAGTGATTGCTTGAGGTATACAGAAGTAAATGCCAGGGTGGGGACAGAGCCAGGTATTTTTTGAATCCTGTCTACGGCCCTAACCACAAGACCATCGTTTCTCTCTTTGTTTTTAGGCACTTTGTACACTCTCCTCTATGTAAGGCTTCTCTGGCAATGGCCTGTATACATTATAATAAAATACCGTATTTTTCGGACCATAAGACGCACTTTTTTTCCCCCCAAAAGTGGGGGGAAAACGAGGGTGCGTCTTATGGTCCGAAGGTGTGGTACCCCAGAACGTTTGTTTGCGGTCCCATGCGCCCGCTTACTGTCC
>NW_017728943.1:1438057-1488916 GCF_001723895.1 Crocodylus porosus | reverse complement strand
CACATAGTCTCTCCTGCCATGCAAAGCCTTGCCTGTCAGGTTGGTTGGTGTCCTTTAATAGTAATACCAAGTGGAATGAGTCAAACTGGGTGCGTCTTATGGTCCGAAAAATACGGTACTTTATAATGTACTAAATAGTTTATACTGTATAATATATGAGTGTACGTCTCAGTGGGTAGTTGCACTGAAGCTGATACGTGGAGGCAAAGGTCATGTATAAAATAAGTGATAACACATTTGAGTTTGCTTATGGTCTGGAACTCTATCCACTCTGTCACGTTTCTGATCTAAACGAATCAGGTTCCAGTACTGAATAGGAAATGTCTCCCTGTATGTGGTTCATCAAGGCTTGATTTCAAATAGTTCAGCTGGAAGTACACTAGCTAGCTGATACATGGCCCAAATATGATGGTGGGAACAGAAAAGCTGAAGCTTTAATTTTTCACGATTCAAAATCCTGAATACCATTTGTACATCCTGTGACGCTTCAAGTTAATTGCTGCATCCTGGTCAAATTCCAGCTTTTGTAACAGCATTCTATTTCCTTATGAAGACCTTGTGACTTTTAACTATAGTATCCTACACTTCCTGATTTGTCTGAACCATTTGCTATTGCTGGATGCTTTTAAAACTATACAGATATTCTCTAGGTAGATGAAAAGTCTAATTTAGTGCTAACTATGAAAAATCCTGTCCTGGAGATCTTAAGGAAAACCATTACATAAGGAACACTACAAAGCAGCCAAAGACGCGTGTTTGACACTCCAATTTAGTTGCAGATTTGTAAGAGAAAATTATTCAAATTCCATTTCCTCCATGGTGCATCAGAATGTGTTAGTAACAATGTAGGTAGAGTTCAGCCCCTTCTGTTTTTAAAAAAAAATGTTTATTTCTTATGTTTTATGTTCTTGAATCATTTAAGGAAAAATATCTAGTTGGTCTGAAATTTCTTACGGTTGTGAATTTGTGTCAAAAGTTTGGTATTTCTTGGGGCTTTTCTGATGTTACAGGAATATAACATTTCTGTTCCCATACACAGGTACAATCTCACTCATACTTCTTTGCAGTCATCTCAAGCATAATTTCATACCTTGCCATAATTAAGCCTCTGTGCCTTTGACATGTTTTAAAGAAATTTGATACAGAAATATTGTAATGTGGTGCTTAAAATACTATATAAAGCATTTGTCAGTGTTTTCTGGTGTGTGGTGTTACATGTTAACAAGAAAGCATTGACAAAAAATACTTCGTATAGACCAATAATTATATCCAAAATAAAAGTTAATATAGACTATATTTGAATGTGTACAGATTTGAAATAAGCAGTTCTTACTGCATGACATGCTTATTTGAACATGTAATGTTAATGTGACGCATGAGATTATTCAAGTAAATATAATGTTTTTATATAAAAAGTTACACATTCAAATGTGTGTCACTTTCTGAATAATTCTCATGGGTTCTGTAGACAAAATGGACCTTTCATACGTGTAGACAAGTGATTTTTTTTTCCCCTTAATGGAATGTAAACCTTCTAGATACCTGGCCCTAATCTTTCACTCGCTTAAAAAGAATCAGTTTATGTAGAAGGTTAGCAGTAATGCAACTGACTGTATAGCAAGACTGAATCCCCACTTGCATCTTGTCTATAATATGTTCAGCCACCAGTGTCACTGATGGTATCTGATATGTTCCTCAATCCTTGTTAGTGTTTAAACTATTTTAATGGATTAAAAAAACAACAACTTTGTTTATGGGTGCAATTGGTTTCCCCTGAACAATGAATAATGTCTCTAAATTCCAAGCAGAATTTTTTAAAAGCATTACCCTACAAACAAGGATTCTGTGGGATCGTAAATCTGTAGATACTGTTGAGACGGCTCATACTACTCTGTGTTGTGGTGAGGCTCCAAACTGATCTAATTTGAGTTTGATTCACCCTTATTGTCATTTACGGTTAATGCAGTACCCCCTGAAGTCCCTCATTCTCTGGAGTTTGGGTAAAGCATGCAGTAGAGGAATTGAGAGGATATAACACATTTCTCAAGCTCATGGGGAAAGCAGCATGAATAAGTTTTGGAAATGTCACTAGAGGGCAGGTAAGCCGATCATCACCTGCTGCTGACTTAATTTGCTTTTCACTAAGAGATCAAGGTGGTGATGAAGCCCCATGCTGCTTGTGGCTCCTCTAAAAAATAAACTTTTGGAGTCTGTCAAGGTTCCCATTTCTGGGGATGCTGTTCTGGCTAGCCATCTTAGTCCTTAGTTATCATTTAATTCAAGCACTGTCATTCCATTTAAATGGTGCTTTAGCTGTTTTCATGGTATTTTTCTGACAGTAGAACTGTCTGAACTCTTGTGAATTGCAGACTGAATCAGAGCTCTGAACATTCTGTTCCTGCGTGTTTTCAGACAGCATCTGCAGGTTTCAGACTCCAACAAGCAGCAAGTGTGGAGTTTGTCATCAGCCACATTTTTCATTCTATGCAGTAGTGAATCTTGGCCCTTGGACTGCCGCATGCTTATCGATCACACAAATTTGGTCTGCTACATCTCTGTAAGTGTCTAAGACATAAGTGTCAAGCTGAGGCGCTAGCATAATAGGAGAATTGCACCCAAAAAAGTGTATAGGTTAAGTAGGGTTTGGTGTACTTTACATTTCAAGAAACAGTAAATTGTAGTGGACTCTCTTTAGTCTGCTAGAGAGAGATTGTGGAGGAACTTTGTTTCTGGCAAAATCAATTCAGTTAGTTTCACTGGTGAAAATGCAATAACTCCTGGTGTGGCCAGGCTTCTATCAGTGTTTTAAGTTCTGCATCAGTTGAACCCCCTTACCAATCAACTTAATCAAGAAGGTACCCTAAGCACCAACAGTCTGTCCACACAAAAGTTCCCAATGTTGATTCTGTCCATGGAACTTGGACTAGCCTTAACAAATATGGAAAGTTTGATGCCCAGTTTGAAAGGTTTACACAAAGTTAGTGTGTTGGAATCACACATCACACAGCCACTTTGCATAAGGTTTGCCAGCCTTAATACAGCAACTCTACCCAAGTAGCAGGGTTCATCGGGACTTATGCTGTTTTGGGGATCCTTACGAATTTTGTTTGGGCTGTTACATTCTTAAATGTTTAATTAAAAATCAGATTGCTAGAAGTAGGTCAGAGAAAGAAGTGTGTGTGTTTTTTATGTCATTGAGTGCTCTCACCAAGCCTTCTGTTTTTAGGCTTTGAACAAGCTTCTCTTTTATCATTGAAGTCCAGGTACAAATTACAGAGTCCTGCAAAACCAAAGATACTACTTAGGCACCGCCTAAAGAACAGTTGAGAATATTTTAGGATGTGGACAGGCTTGTTTAATGGGTCTTCAGTTGTATATGACTCATTTGGAAAAGTACCCCGTAATCCTCTGTTCTGTGGCAGAACTGAGATCTAAAGTTAGTCTTTAACACCAGGCTATTCTCTAGCTGTGGACAAATTATTTAACCAGAAAGAGTATATTTTTGTCCCTGTGGTCTCTAATTCTCCTGTGCATTTGTCAATGAGAAATGTTTTACTGTCATTTTAGAGAGAAGTTTGAACAGAAAAAGAAATCAGTTTAATCCCAAGGCAGAAATACAGTATGCCCAGTGAATCTCACTGACTTCTGCCTTTCATGTTTGGCTACCTTTGTAGGGAATGTGTGTGGTGGTTGTCCTAGTAAATAATATATGAAAAAGAAAAACGTGTAGCTCCTGTTTGTGGCTTCAAAGATGACACCAATGCCAGTATCTCATGCAGTATAGCACCAAAAGTCACATCCATGTTCTTGATAAGAAAGAGTTCATTCTTATCCAAATTGGCTCTTTTTTCCCCTTAGGAACACTTTTGCATCTCTGATCTAGTCTATAATGTACAAATGTACGCTGCCGCCTTTCCGTTTTCCCATCTTCCAGGCTAATAGCAAGGCTAAAGTTTCTTTTTTCTGTGCAGCCTCGGGTGATAAATATTTACTGTGTCCTTTTAACTTTTTCTGGATAGCACAGCCCAGGGGAAATGAGCAGCTTTTGGCTGGTGCAGCCTATTTGGGGATGCACAAAAAAACACAGCTGGGACACAGAGCCATTTCAAGACTAGCATTGAGGTGCAGTGATGGCTTCAAGGGCATGTGCTCAGTCTTCTCACAGTTGCTAATAAACGTACTAACCTTCCTTTTTAAAAAAAAAAAAAAACAACCTAAAGGTAGATGAGCAGAAGGAGATGCAGCATTGGTAAGAAACAGTGAGATTTTGGAAGGGCGGTGAGCAGATTTTGTAGTGTGCTGCTTTGCCGGAGTGAAAGCGCTAGTTCCTGCATGCCAAGATGTGCTATGGTGTGTGTGTGTGTGTGTGTAGCTGTGTCACACTGAGTTGCACACTGTCATACATTGTATGTGTGCCTGTGAGATACAGTGTGTGTTGCTGTCACTCATACAGTGGGGGGGGGGTTACCCTCAGACACTGTATGTGTAGCTGTCACTACTGAGTAGCTAAGATGCATGCTGCCACATTCTCTGTGCGTGTGCCTGTAAGACTCGCGCTCTGTGGGGGTGGGGGGGAGAGTCACACTCGGACAATGTAGCTGTGTCACTGTCACACCGAGTGGCTGAGATGCACGCTTTCACACCTGTGTTTGTGTGGCTCACGCCCGTGTGTGTATCCTTTCGCACGCACACGTGGGCAGGCTCCCTGGCCCCGAGCAGCGGTCCCGGGGGGGGGGGGGGTCTTCTCCGCTGCGGTCTCCGGTTCCCCTTGATCTGCGCCGGCGCCGCTGCCATTGGCTGCCGGGCGCTGACGTGCGGGGACTGCAGTTGTCCCGTGGAGCCGCGCCGGCTCCGCTCCCGGCTCTTTAAAGGGCCCCGGATCCGGGGCAGCCGCGGAGCCGCCGCAGGAGCCCGATGACCCCGGGCAGCCGCGGGCCCTGAGCCGGCTCGGACCGGGCGGCACCGGGCATCGCACGTGAGTCCGCGCCGCGGGCAGGCGGGGAGCCCAGAGGGAGGTGCAGGGGCATCTCGGGCGCGGCGGGCCAGGGCAGAGGGGACTGGTGCCGCAAGGGCTCCGAGGCGGAGGAAAGAGGACGGGGGGATGGAGGCGGGGGCCAGGCCAGCCCTCCGATCCCCGTAGGGGAAGCTGCCCCGCCGCCGGCGGGGTCTGGGCGCCCTCCCGGACTGTCCGCGAGGCTGGATTCCTTTCTCGTCCCTCTTGCTACCACCAGCACCCATGGGTGCCCGTGCTTAGCTCCCCAGTGTCCCACCTGGCCACCCCGCGGGCTCCTTTCTGGCTCGGCGTCCAGCTCCTCTGTCCTTCCTGTCTCCCCATTGCCTGCTGTCCCTGGTAAGAAACTGCAGCCAAATTAAGGTCTTCCTTCAGCCTGAGGTAAGGTAAGGACCCACGGTTTACTCCCTTTTGGGCACTATAAACAGGATATTAGCAGCCGGCTGTATCAAGGGAGCGTGCAACGCAGACTTTTATGCACAAGTTTTCTTTTATCTCATCCCCTGCAGCCCTTCCCCCACCCCTTCCCCCTGCGCACACGCACCTTGTTTGTTCATCCATGGGGCTTTCTGGGTCAGGCATTTCTGTGGGACTCCCACAAACCAGCTACCATCTGGCCTGGTTTTTATAAACGTTAATAGGTATTTCAGGCTGTACCAGATCTTTGAGAGGGAGACTAGCAAAGCATAGGCTATATTTAGTGGCTATAAATTAAAATCCATGTTGGCAATTGAGACAAAATAATAATAATTTTTAAAAAGCACAACTGAGAAAGGAAGGTTATTTTGCTGTATGTGGGCAAACGCGTGTTTTTAAATAGCCTTACAGATAGCATTGCCCTTGAAGGGCAAGGAACATGCCACTAAAAATTGAACCAACTTGACATATGCCTTCATTTCCCTGGGAGGCATCTACCACGTTCTGCCAAGAAATAAGCAGCATTAGACTTGATGGTAAATCAAACATGCTGCCATCTTCCTTGCCTCAGTATTTTTTGTTTGTTTTGTTGTTTTTTTAAAAAAAACAAGCAAACCCTGGCCTTGATTTAATATTTTGGTGGTTTACTACGTGTGAGACATCGTAAAAATTTAACACAATTATAAGCTGAGTTGACCTAGAGCTTGCAGCAAAGCTGTTTAACCCTCCAGCACTTGTCAGACCAGTATCTGCATTTGAGGATAGGTTTTGGGGTTTGAGCTAAACTGTGTGAACCTGGGGCATGATGTTTAAGTCTTATTATAAAGGACCAAAGTACAGCTAAATGAAGTAATGTCCAAGATTTTAAAACAAGGCATCTCAAACGAGGGCATTCATTCCTTGTAGATTAAGTAAAAAGTTTTCAGAGGTGCCCCCATTTACTTTCCATTTGACAATCCATCATTTGGTGCTTTTCCAAAAATAATCTGCTCTCTTCAAAAGTGCCACACGCGCTACTGCTTCTGCTATAGTTAATGGAAGCTGCTTGATATTCAGCCCTTGTGAAAATCAGACCTTTTACCGAAACTGGGATTTTCAAAAGTCCTGGAAGGACTTGAGAGCAGAAAGCCCATTGAATTTCAGTGAGACTTGTATTCCAAGATCATGTAGGTGCTTAAAAAAAATCTAACCCTAGCTCCATGTTTACATACTTAACAGTATTTAAAATAAATAAAAGTGCTTCCTAGGCCCTGTGTTCATGACTCATACACTTAAAAGAAACAGTGCCCACTTGAACAAAAAAATCTGGATGGTCACTTTTTGAATCTCCTATCCAACGAAGCAGCCTAGTGAGTGGAAAGATGGGGTTTTTTGCTCTGTCTGGGGACTAGTAAGTAGTCATCTTTCTTTTAATTTTGATCTTCTCTAGGCAGTATTTGAGAAAGCAGCTGGCTTAACAATAGATCAATAGCTGGTTCAGAATAAATAAGAGAAAAGTATGGCCTAACCACTAAAAGAATAGAAGAGCACTTCATAAGGCTATAAGAGTCAAAACTAGACAAGGAGAGTATGTGCATGAGAGACAGGGAAGGAGCACTGTTTGAGAGCTCCTGAGACAGGAGACTTTTAGCAGGGAACATTTAATCTCCGTCATCTCTCATTCAATGCTTTAGATGGACTCAAATAACCTCACTTCCCCTCCCTTGAGCAAAGTCACTTGCAAGTTGGGAAATGAGAGAAAGGTGAATCAAGTTTGATCTTCAAGGACCTGATCTCCCTGCATTTCATAAGCAGTCAGAAAATTTCTGCTGACGTTAATGGAAGCTTTTGGTTCCCAAAGGACCTACAAGCTCTGATCCTCTGTCTCCCAACATGTAGGAGATACAGAGTTTTGTTTATTCTTGCAGTATATTTTTATGACGCGAAGTAACCAAAATGTGAGAAATAGATTGTACAAGAACAGCATGACTCAGAGCCCCAGGAAACAATTGCACTAAAGTTCAGTGCTCTGCACTTTTTTTCCTTAGAAAAATGTTATATGGCCTCCTATGAGTCCAAAGTTCAGCAATTCAGGACTGAAATAAAGGGCTGATCTTACAAAGACATAAGCACACGAGTAAGCCCCATTCATGCTCTGTTTCATGTGATTCCTGCTAACTTGATCCTATAAAGATTTATGCATGACAGACTTGCAACTGCTGCTTTGAATAGTTAGTCGTGTGGTTAACCTGTTACAGGATTAAACCCCAAGTTAACAAAAAAAACCCCCACACGATGATACAGAATTCCTCCAGAATGTACTGTAACAGATATATAGAGATAGTCTAGATAAGAAATATTGCTGACAAACTGATTTCTGTCACTCCTTCAAGACCAGAGGAACCTGTAGAAAGGTTGGAGATTACACTCCTTTCTGCACTAAAGGAGGGGAAAAGTCAGGGTGTGAGTCTAAAGAAACTGCTGCCCTCTCCAAAAATGATCCTTCCTCTTTGGGAGACCACCCCAACCCCACCCTTCCTTCCACTGTCTTGCATTGTGAGCTTTGTCCAAATAAATTTTGTTTTAAAAACAGTATTTCATGCAATTAATAAGCAAACTTCTGTTCTATTTTCTGTTTCAACATTCAGGCTTTGAATAATGTTAGGAAGTACGGCCACTTTTATTTTATTTTGGAGGGACTACTTTTTTTACAGAAGGTGGAAGAACATCCACACAAGAAGCAGCCCTTAGGTGAGTCACCACAACGTATAAATAGCATTTCGGGAGAGCCTTTCCAAAGCTCTGTTCTTGTTAGAGCCAAAGAGTGGAACATCCTTAGGGAAAACTGGGAACATCTACTGAAGGCTTTTAATGGTTCTCACATATTGATCCAACGTGACATAGAGCGAGGTTCTTAGCGGGGCATTGTCCAGCAAAACAAGGGAACAAACTGGCCTAATGGTTAGAATAGAGGACAGGAAGACTAGAGACTTGGGATTCTGTTGTGTGGTCTTGAGCCAGTTAGTTATTTTTACCTCTACTTTCTTCTAACGGATAATATTCACTTGAGCTCATTGGTTAAAAATTGCAGTGCAAACACAGTCAGATACTCTTAGGTGCTCATTCCAAAAGAAAACCTTTCAATGTGCTGATCATGGCCTCGCAGACCTTCCGCATCTTTCTGTTTTTAACACTGTTGGTCTGTGTGACCAACAAGAGCTAGCAGCAAGAGCCATCTGTGTAAATTCTGTTCCAACCAAAACTCTAGTTTTAAATTTCTCAGTTGTGGGAAAAGGTGGGGAGTCCAACAGTGATGGAGAAACATGTTGTCTGGTTCAAGCACACTGTAATCTGGGAAGTAATTGATAGCTGTGGACAGCACTCTTTCTGTCTCTTCCTTGTGGTTAACCCCTCCCAAAATCTGGTTGCCTAGCAAATCTAAAACCAATGGCTCACGTGCCACGTATGCCTGCTTTGTACATGTGGCATTGCTGATTCATCCAAGGAACATTACACACGCTCCTTGGTTTACTGAATAGGTAAGTTTAGGAGAGAAAGAAGTGTGTCCTGTTACACTTTGTTTTTTCTCAGTGCTACTCTTCCTTCCTGGTCAGGAGCTGATTCAGCTTCTGACATGGATATTATCAAGTACCATCACAGTTCATTACTAGGTGCAATGAGTCAGTCACTCTCAAAAAATTGCGTGACTACAACCCTTCCCTCCACCCATTTCGGAAAGAGTCTGCTTTCATTAAGGAATGGATGAGCAAAGTTATCAGTACCCTGGGCTATTAAAATGATGGTATCTAATTTTAATATAGCAGATATCATCAGGCCATTTTACAAAGATGTTGAGTATTTGATGGGAAAAAATGAGGCACAGGAATGGAGGGGTGACTTGTTCAAAGTCACCCAGAAGACTGGAGGCAGGAATAAAGCCCAGGTCTTCTGATCCTTAGTCCAGTGCTCTTACCATTATACTTCCCTGCCTGTAATTCTTGCAAGGTTACACCTTATTCCTGCTTCCCTCCTCAACATCAAGAAGCTCATGCTGGATTCTGTTAAAATATGGTACTGGGCATATTTCTGAAATAGTGCTGGACAGAGACAGAAGAGGCATAGATCTTGTTGCTAGCATATGGAAGGGTCGTGTAATATACTCAGCAGCAAGTTGCCCAGTTAACTGCACAATGTTAATCCACCTTACATATTTTATAGAAATCAGCTAGGAGGTCACCCGTTTATCCCTCCCCCACATGACATCATTGCATATGATGTTCTTGGATATACCCTGCTGGGAATATGAAGTGGCAATAAATCTGGACCTCTACTTTCTCTCTCAGAGACCTTCTGTCTGTTGGGTCAGCAGGAGTGAGGTCTAGCAGTTATAAAAGAGGATATGGAAGTTATACTCTTGAGAGTTTTATTTTGGGGCCTCCCAGATTCACTATCTGACGCTGGCCCAAACCATTAGGCTCAGATTTTCAAAGATGCCTAAAAGAGTTGGTCTTGCCTCCCACTGAAGCTCAGTAGAACTGGGCATCTGATGCCTTTAAGCATTTTTTAAAATACTAGCCTAATCATACCTATGTCTCATTTGATCCTCTGTAAAATAAGGGATGACAGGTGCACACTTCCTCCGAGGTTGCATATCAAGACTGACTGATTCCCAAGTACCTATTCATCACAAGAAACAGGAGGTTTGCACATATGTACATTTTCATTGTGTAGATTTTGAAAAGAGTTGCTGAAATTCTATCATGGCCAGGAATTCCAAAGTAGTTCCATTGCACATAGTCTGTCTAGGGGGAGGTGAAGCTGGAAGATCAAGGACAAGGGGCTGGGTTTGGTTGTAGCCATGTTGGTCTAAGGACATAAATGTGCTTCTTTCATTTCTTGGAGCCTCAGAACAGCAGAGACTCACTATGCCTGAAGAAGGGTGGCTGTGCCCAAAAGCTTGCTGAGATCTTTTTTCCAACTACTCAGTTGGTTTAATAAAAGAAAGCACATCTACTCAAAGAACCTTTCCTGCCAAGGAGGAAAGGCAAAATGTTTCTCCTGAGATGGAAACAACTTTCAGTGGACCCTGTAGATAATCCTGTTGTGGGATCCAGTTGGAGAACAGAGTTCCAGACCCAATAATATTGATTTCAGATAAGGCAAAGAGTAAAAATTAAGTGATCAGATTGTTGACCTATTCATGGATTTTTTTTTCCCTATTCCATGAATAAGCCAACAGTATGTAACAGTGCATGACCCAAAGGCAGCACGGCTTTTTGAGATCCTCATGCACCAGACTTTAAATGTCTTGTCTTAGATATTTTTAACCTAATCACATCAGAGGGCCTGATCCGTTACCCTTTACTGATTTGAGCCAATGCTGAAATATTAGGCCTAGGAGGGTATTAGTCAAGTAAGTTTTTTGTTTGTTTGTTTTGGTTTTGTTTGTTTTGGTTTGGTTTTTTACCATACCAGTGTGGATTTCCCTGAGGTTTAGCATAATTAGTAATTGTTTTCTGTTGGAACTTGTTAAGAATTAGCATACTTTCTCTGAGCTTCCACGCTAGACTTAGACCAAAAGTTATTTTCCCTTCATAAAATACTTAGCCTTGCAAAGACTATTGTGGAAACTGCAAGTAGAATTTTGTGACTGGAAAGTTGATACCAGCTTCCACATAACAGCCAAGTGTGTACAAAAGTTTTTAAAGGGACACTGTCAACTTTACCATTCATTCTAAAGGAATATATAATTTCCTTATCTCTGTTGCCATTAACACATCATTAAAACTAAGCCCAATTTATAAAATGCAAATGACCTTTTCATGTATCTGGTGTTTACTTGTTATGCTTGTGTCTTCCTGAACAATGAATATCATTGTGGTTGGTTTCATTTTGTTTCCTTTTACCATAGCATTGAGGTTTCCTATGCTCCAAGGCAGCAATAGGCAACCTTTTCTGGCTGTGGGCCACAATGCGTGCCCCACCCCCCACCCCAGGTCAGAGGTGGTAGGATCTGCCTTCAGCTGGTGCTTCTCCCCACAGCAGCATGGGAAGAACGCCCACAGCCAAAACTCCCCGCACAGCCCAATGCTCTCAAAGCTCCACATCTTGGGTCAGATCCAATGGCTCTGTTGGCTGGATGCAGCCTGCAGGCCATAAGTTACCAGCCCCTGGTTCAGGGAAATTAAAAAAAAAAAAAAAAGTCATGTGTTTCTGGATATTATAATAGTTTATTCCTACCAACTTTTAGTTTGGAAATTTGATTTTTAGTTGACCACTTCTTTTAAATTTATACGTTAGATTTTTTCAGGTAACTTTTGTGTTCCAGGATTCTAGCAGGAACTACTTCAAAACAGCAGATTTAAACTGACCCACCCTCCCCACCTCATTGAATTGAAATAACCAAGATAGTAATGTCTGATTTTTCCCACAAGAGTTGGCTCCAAGCTGAAATTCCTCCCCGTCTATCTGTCAGTCCCTCTGATAAACTGTTGGGAGATTTTTCCAGCCATTCAACTGGCTTCAGTGGGAGAAGCCAGTCCTCAGCACAGGAAGTTCTGCATAAGTTTTAGTTGAAGCCTGTTTTTTGGAACCCTATTTAATTAATGGCCACAAGAGGTCAGCAGAATCCAGGACAAAGCAAATTCATTTCCTTGTCCAGAATGTTATGCTTGCTTGGTTATTCCCTTACCCAGGGCTTCTTCAAACAGGGCAGTCACTTGGCATTTCTGCTCCACAGTAGCTCTTTTAAAAAATGATTCTACTGAAAAATCAGGGCAGTTATACCAAAATAAAATCACTTTTAGTTTTTGGAATGGAGTGTCTACACGGGATTTATTCCACCATAGCTATGTTATGCTGGCTCATTTCATATAGGCAGGCCCTAAATCCTTGAAGTTGGTAAGGGACATCAGTTGTATTTAACAATCTTTCCCTGTCCATTCACCCCTTCCCACATACAGTAGTTCTTACTCTCTTGTTCTTGTTGCAGTGGGGAGTCAAATGTTTTAAGGTTTACAGCCAGGCTTAAAAAAAGTTGGTGTGTTCTCTGTGTAGCAGAAAAGAGAGGTCATTTTATTTAGAATTGGAGAAATCTGTTGCAGCTTGTAACACAGTACCCATAGGTGACAGTGGAGAAGCTAAGTGATCGTTAACCAAATTACCCTTGTGGTTTACAGCAATGAGACCAACTGAAAGGGAGCCTTAAACGGTAACATCAGGAAAAGCGGTGTTTGGCGAGTGATGTGCTAAAAATGAAAAGGTGCTTTGAGGGTGTTGGGCTGCGATGCCTGTTTAAGGTTAGTGCAATTCTCACATGTTTTGACCTTTGCACATCGATATCTCCTCTCTCTGGCTTATGAAGTGGCTGTTGTTAATAAGTGCACCTGTGTTGGTACTGTGCAGTCGTGCTGGGAATGGTAGCTGCAAAGCTGCCTCAGCTGATCTGCTTTCTGTGTATGTTCCAAGGCACTTCTACTAGTCTCTGGTGACAGAAATAGGGCCCTGATCCTACAAACCTCTCCAGACTGCCCCCTGTGCCCCTACAGAGCCTCAGTAAGGCCAATGGAAGTAAAGGGTTCTCCCTGCACTGAGGCACTTGCAGCATCAGGATGCTATTTTTCATTTGGCCCTTTAGGCACTGACAGACATGCAGCTACCCGCTCTAATTCATGGCACTTTACAGAAAGTACCATGCATTAAAACAATCCCCACCCACTCAACAGCTGTTTGCCGTTGGAGGGGGGAGGGAGGTGCTGTCTGCCTGAGTGGGGGTGGGGGGTGGCAGTCTGCTCACCCTGCCTCCAGCTCAGGCTGAATAAACCCCCAGCCCACAGCTCCCTCCCCCTCCCTTCCTGCAGACAGCAGCAGGGGCAGGGCTGAGCTATATCAGGCCAGCCCTGATAGCACACATTGATTGACAAAAGTTACCTAAGGCACTCTAATTTGAAGTGCCTTTGTCTGTTCCCTCATTAGGTGAGGGTTAATTTGTCCTGTGATCAGCCACTTCTAAAGTGTTCTGCAGCCATGCACGTGTGTCATGGCACAGCTGTAGAGCACTTTCAGGGGGCCAGTCACGCAACAGATGTCACTTCTGTCAGTGCCCTCAAGAGAAAACACAGCTCTGGGAAATGGAGGTGCGTTTTATCCTGCCTCACATGGCATCGGTGAAAATTTTAGTTACATTAAAATAGAAGGACCAGATGTTGCACACTTGTGCCAGCCTTTTCTGAAAGGCCATAAGGGGCTGCTTTTAGATAACTAAAGATAGAGATATCCACTATGGCCTAATTCCAGCTGGGTAGGAGTGTCAACAATTTGATGCCAACACAAAAATGGAAGGACTCGGGTGAATCAGACCTGGAATTTGAAGAAGGTGGATGCTGCCTGGGCAATTGAGAGCAGAATTGGATTTGCAGAATCACACCCCAGTGTAATTTTTGTGCCAAGAAGAATATAACTTGGCTTTGAAAGCCCTGGGTGAGTCTCTAGATCTGGTAAATATAGGGGGACCCCATGCAACCCATTTCAGTTGTAACTAAGCACACTGACAGGGACTTTTTGGGAAGCAAGCAAACATAGGTCACCTAGGAGGCCACTTTCAGAGCAAAAATATTGCCCTACAGTTGCATTGTCTTAACTGGGTCCTCTTGTGAGCATGAGGACAGCACGTAGGTTAGTAGTGACTGTCTTGGCTGCAGTAACGTCCTAGATTAACAGGGGCAAAATTATCTCTTTACCAAAGGGATAAACTTCTTAAAGTCAGGGTTAAGATATCAGGAAGAGATTAAGTCCCTTCTACCTAGGACAGAGAGATACAGAGAGAGGCAGACACTAGTGACTTATCTAAATAGCATTACTTTGCAGAGTTGCCAGCCTCTATTATCAATCTCACTGTTGCATTTATTGTCCTTATAGCACCAGGGTGTCTGAAGTTCAAGTGCCATCCCCCACCCTGTTCTTGAGTAATTCATGTATTCTGTTCTTTCAACTCACAGGGCGTCAGCATGGCGGCCCCCAGGCCTGCAAAACACCTCCTCATCTTTGACTTCGATGAGACAATCGTCAACGAGAACAGTGATGACTCAGTCATAAGGGCTGCTCCTGGACAAGAGCTCCCAGAACACATCCGCCAAACCTTCCAGGAAGGCTTCTACAACGAGTATATGCAGCGGGTCTTCGAATACATGGGAGACCGAGGGGTCAAGATGCTGGACTTTAAGACAGTCTATGAAAACATCCCCCTATCGCCTGGGATGCTGGAGCTTTTCCAGTTCCTCTCCAAGAATCAAGACCAGTTTGAGATCATTCTCATCTCTGATGCCAACATGTTTGGCATTGAATGTGCTTTGAGAGAGGCAGGCTGCTACTCTCTGTTCCGCAAAATCTTTAGCAATCCCTCTGGCTTTGACAAGAGGGGCTACCTCACTCTGGGGCCCTATCACTCTCACAAGTGCCTCCAATGCCCAGCAAACATGTGCAAGCGCAAAATCCTCACTGAATACCTGTCTGAAAGAGCCCAGGAAGGGGTGGAGTTTGAGAAGGCTTTTTATGTTGGGGATGGGGCCAATGACTTCTGTCCCTCCATGGCCCTGACTTCAACAGATGTTGCTTTCCCACGGAAAGGCTACCCCATGCACAAGATGTATCAGGAGATGGAGAAAAAGCAACCTGGAGTCTTCCAGGCCACTGTAGTTCCTTGGTACTCAGCTGTGGAAGTTTGCCAGCATCTTCAGGAGTTTCTCAAGAAGAAACGCTGAGAAGGGCTCGTTGGTATTAAAAAAAAGAAAAAAAAAAGAAAAAAAGGCTCTTGCTGTCCTGGAGGCAGCACCAAGGAGCAGGCAGGAAAAAGAGGGAAGCTCTCAGAAGCATCTTATTCCTCAATAGCTAAGCTGATGCCATATCTAGCTTTGCAGAGTTGGACTCAGCTTCTGGAATTCTTATCCTCCCTCTGCTTTTTTCTTTCTTTCTAAGAAGTACTTTCTCTGGGTTCCCACTTCTCCCCTCCCATGATCTTGACATGAGGTCTTCTCTATGCAGTTAGCAAATCCATGCAGAAGGACAGGCATGTTGGCAGATCAATTTATTTTTGCTTTCACGTTGAATTCACTTAAAATGATTCTATTTAAAAAAAAAAAAAAAAAAAGATTCACCAACCAACTTGCTCTCACAAGGGCCAAAGTGTATGCATGCTTCCATTAGCTCCAAAATAGAGGTCACCTGACCCACAACTCTATCAAAACAGTTGGGACTGCCTACAGCATTACTCTTTTATCATCATCTTTAATGCCTCTCTCTACATGCCCCCTAGATGAAACTGAAAGCTGCTTACAGTTGGCTGAGTATTGACCCAATAATTCCGGGGGGGTCCTTGCCTCTTCAGGAGGACAGTGAAAGTCTCATCTAGTGCAGCTTATGCTGCTGATATCTCATTGTGAGCACTCTCCCCCTGGGCTTGGGTTGCCACCGGCCTACCCCAAACCCTCCATTCATTGGCCTCTGTAGGAGGAGGGCGTGGACATGGGATTTGGTTCAGGCTGTGGGGTTTGGAGAACGCTATTCATTTAAGTTTTCACTTGAAGGTTGCTCACTGGAACACATTCCTAACCAGACAAGAGCAACATGAGTTAAGCATTTAAATTGCCTCTTGAAAACCTTCCTCTTCCAGTTCCCATTCTCAAGCCTTTCCCTAGAGTAGCACAAGCTGCTCATGGAGCCCTTAGATTAAAACCCTATGCCTGCATTTTACTTTCATTTCTGGGATCACTTTCTCCTCCAGAGCCAAGTCTACCCTGATTGTCTCATGAGACATACTCTTCTATAGTTATATTAAGCACAACACCAAGTGGCCCACCTCCAAAGACTTTGAGCCAGAGCTGTTTTCCAGAGCATATGCTCCTCATCTGCATTCACTTTCCTGGTATCAGGTCACATCTAGGCTCACACTCAATCCCAGAAATGTGTTTGCTGAGCTTGCCTGAGTGCTGTCCTGCCTGAATTGCACTTCAACAGCCGTCCTTTACAGCAGTTCAGCAAAGGCGGTTTGAGATCTGCAGCTGATGAGAGATCTGTCTCCACAAGCTAAGTGCTGGTTCCTGTGGGTGTTGGAGCAGCAGTTCTGTGTCATAGACAAATCACAACATCCTTGTTGTTATAGCAGGGCTGAACCAGTTTCCTGGCCTGATCCTGAGAGGTGCTGAAACTCCCATTGATTTCAGTTGGAGGTATGGTGCTTAGTGCCCCTTTGGGGTTAGGCTGCTAGAGGATAAAAACCTCTCTCCACTTCCCATTCCAGAGTTCTGTCCCAGGCAATTGCAGTATTAATTGTCCCCTATGATTGCACTCTGCAGGGGTACCCACTCTGTTTGCTGGCCTCTTATCCTGGCTTTTCCTGGACTGATTGTAGCATTAACTGCCCCCAATGGTGGCATCTACAGGGATGACTGCAATCTGTCTACTCCAAAGTATTTCCCTCCTGCAGTTGCTCTGCACAGTAAGAAATTAACCAAAGCAGCCCCAGCTTTTGCTCTCCCACCCTTTGTGGGTCCCCCACCTCCACCATTTGTTCTTTCTCTTCTGCTCCATCCAGTCACATGGAACTGAAAGCCATGGACATTTTAGAAACTCCGTATCGATGCTGGGTGCAACATGTTTGTCTGGAATTTCATGTGCATGTTATGGTGGACATTTAAATGACTTTTTTTTCCCTCTTGTCCCTCATTATCTTAAATATATATATACATATTTATATATATAACTATCCATATATGTGTGTGTGTATATATATGCACCAGGGAGCATACAACTATTGTGGTTTCACTTTCTCAGCTTGCACTCATGGCTGCTGAAAGCGCAGGGTTGTGGCTTGCAGATAAAACCACTTGTCCAGCCTGTGAGCCCTCCCCATGAAACCAGTGATCTTTGAATAGATGCCTGCCTTGAGGTTTTTGTGCGCGTGTGTGTGTGTGTGTGTGTGTGTTTCTCTGCAGGGACTCAGCATCTCAGCATGTTTTCATCCAGGGATGAGCTTCCCTGTGGAGCAGCTGCTAACATGTCTCTGAGTTACAGACAATAGAGGGCAGTAAGTGATCTGGGTGTTTTGTCTAATGGGACAGCTGAGCTGGGTAAATTGATCATTACTTGCAACTGAGACTGAGAAACCTGCAATTTGTTGGTGTGAAGTGAAAAGGGAGAGGTGGAAGTGAACCACCAGGTTCTACAGATAGAAATCAGAATAAAATAGGTTTAGGAAAAGCCCTGGCAGCAAACAGTATCAACTATGATGGGGTATACCACTGCACATTAGGCCTGTGCAAAGCAGGTAGTATTTGCTTCGGGTTCAGATTTGGCCAGTTCATTGGACAGTGATTCAATTTGGTGATTCGAAAAGCTGTCCTGAATCGATCCGGCCACTGCCAAATCAGCCAAATCTCCAAATCTGATAGGCCCCATCCTCTGCCTGCTCTCCCAGCCCAGTCAATGGCTGCCTTGCTTGGCCCTAGCTCCCAGCTCTTAAAAAAAACCCATAGCCACCAGCTGCTACCAGGCAGAGGGCAATCCCCACTACCCCCCACTGCCCTGTGCTGTATGGGGAGCTCTGCCACGAGCCCCCAGGAGCCCAGAGGCCACTGCAGCAGTCAGTGAATGGGGCCTTTTTTTTTTAAAAAGCCCCAGGAGCTGGGGCAGCCATGGGGGCACTGGGAGAGTGGGCAGGGGTCAGGGGGAGCAGAGGGAGCAGGCAGGGGATGGAAAACCAGATCTCCAAGTCGAATCAGCACCTGAAGCTTCGCACAGCCTTACTGCACACTGGTGTGCATGTTGGGATTGGAAGTCAGTGACATAGGTGTGGGTGAGCAGTCTTCATGGCTCCTGTGCTCCTGCCCCTTTGGGCTTCTCCATGAGTATGGCCTGAGGGAGGGGAGCCAGGTCCATCCATCTTACCATGATTTTACCCTTCTTACTAAATCTCAGTTGGCTCATCCCCCTGTGAAATGGGTTTACTACAGAAGTGTAATGGTGAATGGAAGGGCATAGGTGTGTGTTTGCAGTGGGACCTGTTTGCCTACATTAGGTGCTAAAGGGACAGTTTGAGATTGTAACTGCTGCCTGCATCCACTGGCTTTCCCTGTAGACTCTGACTCCGTGGGATGATGATCAATCAGAAATCTACCCCACAGCCACCCAGCTGTCATCAAGGGGGCTGAGTGCCTTATTTGACTGAGGAGAAGGAAAAGCATTATAGGTTACAGTTATAATGTAACTGGTCATCTGTAATCTGGATGGATTTTCCTGTTGTCAAATCAGCCACAGCTTGCACTTCCCTTTGTTTTTCTTTCACATCCCTAGTTTTTTGAAGCAAACATCTTGTTAATTTCTCATTTGCTTATGGACCATGGTTGCAAATAAAACAGGACCGTGGGGAAGCAACTGTGTAGGGCTGTGCTTATGAGTAATGGCTTTGGCAGCAGATGAAACAGCTGGCTATTTAGAAGGCTACTTCATCTTTTGAGGTGGAGGTAATGGATGGTGCTTCTGTGTTACACTTGACTGCAATCTGAGGACCTACATGGTCCAAAATAATCATCAGTTGTATGTTTGTCCACTGTATTCTACATGATGATATTGCTCTCTACTTTCAGAAAGCGGCTTATAGCTTTGTTCAGTCTTGTGGACCACCTTTCCATTGCTGTTCTCAATCACTTGAGCCTAATTTTACTCCCATGTATGGATCAGCTGTCACTGACAACCAGAGCTAAGTAGTGGACATTTAGCTGTTTTTTAATGCAGCTTGGCAGCTGGCAGGAAAGAAAAAGGGCCAACCAACTGTGCTTCACCAACCCATTTGTGAACCTAAATTGTGCCAGAGTTCACTACAGGCAGTTTAACTCCCTAGTTTCTAGGAATGTTGTTAGTGTAATTTAGTTACAATTTAAACCTTGTGTCCCCACACATCCACCACAGGAATAGGGAAGACAAGCTTTCAAAAACTCTTTATTAAAAATGGGTACCCTTTTACCTTAACAGCAAGGGAGCAGCAGTGACAGCCATATACAGCAGAGGGCAGGGTCAGTAACATGGCTACACCCTAAGTGGATTGGCAATGACACCTGTCCTTCCTGAGCAGGTGGCCAATCTAGGTTCCCCTTTGGCTCCAGTACCATTTGAGAACAGGACAGCCACAGGCCTTTGAGAGTATATTTTCCTCACTGTTGATGCTCCCAGTAGCACTCGTCAGTACTGAGTGATCTCCTCCAATGGTCCGGGAGCTCTCATGGAGCAAAGTCCCACAATGGCTTTAAAGCATAAGCTGCAGCCAGAAAATGCATCAAGTTAGACTCTGAGACAGAGCCTTTCCATCTCCAAACCTCAAGGCAGCAGCAGTAATCCCCAGCTGCTCTTAGCAAAACAGTAGCAGCAAAAGCCTAATTTTAGCAGAAGTGGAGCCTTTTACAGATGGTGCTGTTATCACGCCAAACAGTAGCCCATACTGTGTTTTGCAGCTCCCTATCATTACACAGCGGGGGGCAGTTATACGGGTGGGCTATTTCTGTGCGCTTAGGCACTGAAGCGCACACTCTGGTTTGCATAACACACTTCCCCAAAGCTTGCCAAAGTTAAAGAGTATCCACCTGCTTTACCCCCAACTGTTACGTTATCTCACAGCTGTGCCCAGGCCTGTCTATGCTTCTCATCATGTCAGGCGTGTGGATCTTGCCAGATGCATTCATTCTCACAGTAGGCCTGAGGGACAGGCATGTATCATCCTAGCTTCTAGATAGGGAGAACAGAAGTTGGCAACCTGCTCTCAGTGGTTAAAATACCTCCCACTCTTAGGCTAGGCTGTCCCATGAGGAAAGGTGTGTTTTCCAGACTTGATAAGCTCTGTTGAGCACTGAAATGTCCCACTCAATGCATTAACCCAGTAGTTTTCAAACATTTTAGACTCAAGGCATGCTGGAGAAAATGTCAGCCCTTAGTTTTCACTATTCAATTTTTGGCTACAAAAAATAGTAAAGCAATTTCTTTTGTTGCAAAGAACTTAGAAAGCTCACAGCATCAGAATATTTTTGACACTGTGGTTCCCTATTGAAAATCTCCAAGTTTATCTTGTGAATCATGTTTGCACACCTAACAGTGCTCATATTACATGATGCTCTGTGGCACACCTGAAAGGATCTCATGGCACCCCAGGGTGCTGTAGGACCTTGGTTGGGAATCATTGCATTAACTAAACCTCTGAGCCAGTTTGGATTTTTTTTCAAGGTGTTAGGATCCCACTGTTTTCCAAGAACAGGAAGAGGAGGCTTATTCAGAGGGCAGAAAACAATTCCCATTCTGCTGAGCTTTTTATGGAATAGGAGAGAGACTAAAAGCCTGGCATGAGCCTGGCAGCTACTGAAGCCATGAGGCTGAGAATCACAGAATGCCCCAGACTCTTCCCTTCATTGCTAATCTAAGGATTCCTGGTACTAAATCCTATTCAGTCAGTGGGGTGGGACACTCTTTGCAAACCTAATCGGAGGTGCCATAAGTTACACTGCACACCCAGGGGGTGAAATCAAAATACTGAGTAAATCATCACCCCGGTAAAATGTGCCCACAATAAAGGCCGATTTCCTGGTTCCACCGTAAACTATGGCAAAACTCCCATGGATTGAAGAGGGCTGAGGTTTTAGCTTTTAAGAGAAACAGCAGTGCTTTTAGGAGAGGGCATCCCTGTGCCTCCAACAGCTGTCCTAAGGTATGAGCTACCTTCCAACTGTAGCTTCTCTGTGACCCAGCTGAGGAACGAGGCTCTACCAGGATTAGGTGTCTTGATTCTTATAAATCTTTGAAATATTTCATTCTGTGGAACAAGTGATGGGCGCTGAGGTTGGTCTTACTGGCAATATACCAGTTGCATAAAGATCCATTAACCCATGAGATGAGGGAGAAGGCAATAAACCTCTGCAGGTCTTGAAGCGAACCATCTTCTGCACCCCCGCTGGGCTATTCACAGAAAGGTTCCACGTAGTTGCCTGGAAAAAAGCCCTCCGCCTCACTGGTCACTCCCTCACACCAGCCATCGGAGTACCTCCGTGTAACATAAATGACGGTCCCTTCTTGGAACGAGAGCTCATTCTCCTTCTGCTGAGTGTAAGGGTAGAGCGTCACCACTGAAACAAGAGGAAGAAGCTGAAAAGGGAGGAGCAAAAGGAGAACCAGGATCACCCTGCAAATACAAAGGGGGCTTCAAATCTGGCTTTGACAGCACCTTGTCTCAAACTGACTGGTCATTCTGTGTCTTGACCGCAGTGGGTCATGGGAGAGGACCAGGGAGGAAGCAGTCCCATATGCAGCATGACGAACTCTGCAAGGGGTTCTCCTGAAAAGAAGTTGATGTAATCCCCAGCTTCCCTGAAAGGGGAAATGAGCCCTGTCATATATATGCCTTGTAGCAATAGACTGGCTCTATAAACAAATACGAGCAGCTTTACAGCACTTTGCATGCAAAGATCCCCCTTTCAGGTGGAGAAGCTGAAGTACACAGGCTAGGGGAGGAAAGCACTTCCCCAATGTCAGGGGAGGTCACTGGCTCACTGCTAGACCATATTACCTATTTGGTCCATCAGCAGATGGCCTTCTCACTGACCAGTACTCCTAGTCATTTTGGGCTTATTACTTCTTTAGTCCCTTAAAACTATCCTATGACCTAAGACATTGCATCAAGCCACGAGTTTCACAGATTCAAATGCATCAAATCAAACCAACCAGAGTTATCCACTTATGCCTTAGAACCTCTCCCCTTATGGCAGCTTGGAAACATCATGGGGCTCCAGATAAACAAAGTACCTTTTTCCAAGTAGTTGTCTGGTACCCATGACAATTCCTCTGTATCCAGTGGTGGGGGAGGAGGAAGAGGTGCCAAATCTTCAAAGTCAGTCAAGGCTGGAGGTGGCGGTGGCTCTATGAAGTCAGGATCTGTAAAAATATCCAAAGAATCACCAGGCGATGAAGGTCCCAATGCATGAACAGATGGCAAGCATAGCCAGCTCTTGCTATTCGTACCTGGAGTGGCTAGATACTTATTTAGTGCTTGCCCTTAAAGACCTTCACTTGTGGTATTTCAGTACTGCTGAGAACTTCTTTTAACCATATTTAGGAGGAAAATATTAAGACAAGGATATTGAAATCATGAAATGCCCCTAAAATATTGTCTAACTTTTTTTTTTTTTTTTTTTTTTTACTTTGCATAGCTCATGATTTGAAGCTGTTTTCATCATTTCTGGAGGCATAACCCCCAACTTTTTTTAAATGCCTGAGGTTGGCCATGTTGCAAATAGATGAGGAAATAGCTCATTAAGGGATGATGGATCATGGGGAAAATCTTTTTAGTGAACATTTTTTTTCCATTTCCATAAAATAACTTTGTTGTAGACACACTTCCCCTGGAGAGAACCAGCCCAAGACCTAGGCACCCTGTACATTCCAGTGGGTATTGTACAGGCAATTATCCACAGGAAAGAATTCCACCAGGTTAAGGAAGATGTCTGTGTGTGTCTCTCTCTGTCTCTTGCCAGAATCATCCTAAGGGGAAAAACTGGATCTACCCTGCACCTAGTCAGACTTTCCTTCAATGATTAATGCCTTTTTCCAAAATCAAGAAACTTTATTTGTATTTTTTTAACTACAGTTTTAAACAAATGGTATTGCAGCACCTTTTAATCATAGAATGTTATAGATATCTAAATGTCCTAACTAGTTTTACTTCCCCCCTCCCCCCACACTTTTTCCTTAATTTTCCCATCTCCATTTTACCTGTCTTCTCAGAACTTCTTTCACTTGGGGAAAAGTGATGCAGCAAAACAAGGAATGAAACTCAAAATCTGCTACTCTAACAGAACTTGGAAAAGTTTGGAAAAGTTATAGGAGCTACATGCTTCCAGTTTCATTTTTTTCCATTTTGCCAAGCTATTGCTTTTAGATACTTCCCCAAATTTGAAAAAGGTTACAGAGCAGCAGACTAAGAGAAAAACCCAAGACCTCATTCATGTTGTTGCACTCTGTAGCATATTAAAAAATAAAGCTGGGTTGGGGAGGGGACACATTAAATTTAAAAATGTAGAATTTTTCCTAAACTATTTTGTGGGGAAGAAAAAGGTTAAATGAAAATGTCTTTGGTTCTGAGCTTGCAAAAGGAAAACTGTTAAAAATTTTCATTTCTTTTTCTTTTGCAAAGCTGTTTTCCATCTTTCTACTAGCTCGACTTGGGAGTTCCATCCCAGCAAAGGACTTGGCCACTGTTCAAGGTTCCCATTATGGTTCACTGTGTGGACATCACATAAGTTGCTACCTGGTTGGAAGCATTTGATCTGGGGGAGAAACAGCATTGTATAATGGTGCAAAAAACAACAACCCATACCTGGCATAGGTAGCAGTGGTGGGAAATCAATTGGTGGCATCTCAAATGCAATGGGTGGAGGTGCAGGGATATCTGCCAGAGGAGGTGGCATTGGGTCTGTGCCCATCAGGGGAGCTGGCACAGCTGTGGGCAAGGTAGGTGGCGGAGGTGGAGCTTCAGGTACCTTTGCATTGATGCTTCCAGGGAGGCTGCTGTGGGTACAAAGAGAGAGTAGTCAGGATGCTCAGAAAGCAAATGCTAGAAGTCAGGCTAAATTTTAGTCTAGCCTCTTTCTGCCACCTGGGTAAACTGAAATGCAAAGTTGCTTCCTACTCCTGCCTTCCTGGAAGTTACAGCTCTGAAACTTTCCCCCCTGGCTCTGGTGCTAGCACACGGGTGAGTACCTGCCAGCTGGGTTAGACACAGCTGCAGAGTAAGGTGTCAATTTGGGAAGGCAGGGAGATGTTTGGATTAGTTTTCTGACATTGCCATTCAACTGCTGAAGACCCTCAGCTTCTCTCTAAACTCAGTTTTCTGCCTCTGCCAGATGGAGATAAGCCCATTGTTATTAGAGGGGCCTTGAGATTCTCTGCTGAAAGGTAATATTACCTGTCAGCTTAAGTTGATGCATTTCCCAATGCAAAAAGATTATTGAATGAACTAATAAAACAGCCAACATTTTCTTCTTGGGGATTCAGAGCCCAGCCAAAGGGCATGGCCCAGGTAGGACTCTGGGAGTATGATGGGCCCAAACTACATTTCCCATGTGTCATTGCAGTGGCATTCCTGAATCAAAGTACTTAGGGTTTGTGTTTTGAGAGTGCGTCAAAAATTAAATGAGGGAGGGGGGGGAGAAGCCCATTTTCCTACCAGCCCTACTTGCTTTGTCCTTATCTAAATCCTTCTGAACACTGCGGGGTCAACAGGGAACACATCCAACAATCCAGTGGATGGAAATGGAGCAGAAGGGGAGAGAATCTCCAGTGGGATCCCTTAGGCAGTGGTGGTGAGTGGCACTGTACTTCTGTCACATGCATGTGCTGTAGCAGGATGGGATCTATTGACCAAAATGGTTTTCCATTGAAAAATACAGTTCAAACCCAAATGCAAGCATTTCCCATGAAACGTTTGGTATTTGCTGCACTTGTCAGTTAAAAAAGTCATAACAAAATGAATATGTTGATCTTGCTGTAGATCTTAGTTTTTATTTTGCTTCTTGCCAACAAGAAGGTTAAGTGATTTGGTTCTACTCTGTGGCTTATTGGGGTTTTGTGTCTGTACCCTCCCCTCCTCCCCCCATCCTCTGTTTATTTTCTTGTTGCTATCCCACGTTTTTCAACAGAAAAACATGGGATGACAGAGAGGGAAAAAGGGAAATGGGAAGAAAAATTCAGAGGTACAATATGGAAAGAAAATGCCCAGGGCAGTCCTCTCACCCCTCTCTCCCTGGCAGTGTGTCCTGTAGTTTTCTAGAGCTGCAGTGCTGCCAGAGGGAAACTTTAACTCCATTTTTTTTTTACCACCAAAGACCATTTTGAGAGGGTAAAAAAAATTGATTTTGGTAGGAAAACAGGATTAATTCTCTCCCCAGCTGCCACAAACGTCACTGCTACTCTAGAAAGTTACAACTCCCCAAATTCCTTGCTCTTCATGACACACACCACCTGCCCTGGTTGCTCTTTGCAGCTGGAGAGTGGTGGTGGGGCACGGGAGGAGAGGATGAGGTGCCCCCACCCCTGTCCTTCTAGTGCCCCTCCTCTAAAGTGGTGTCTAGGGCATCCCACTTGCCCACCTTGTATTGTGCTAGGGGAAAGAGTCCACCAACCCTTGGAAAAATAACAAACTAGAATAAAAATTTTGGTTTCAAAAACTGAAATTGTGTCTTCAACTCAAAACACAAATTTTAGTTTCAAAATTTTTCTCACAGAAAATGATGGGAAACACTGCAAAAACCCCACCCAAAACAAGTCAAATGAAGTGTTTCACAAGACTCACTCTGTGGAACAGGTTTTTCTTAACAGTGCCAATTAAATATCCCAAACATGGGACTCCCCCAGACCTCAGATCCATTCTCAACTCTGCTGCAGGGCTGCAGGTCACTTCACCTCTACATTTCCTTGAAGTGCAAGTCACCCGTCCCCTGTTAGGATGGACAGTGAATACCAAGCTGCTCAGACACCTACCTGAGCGATGTTAAAGATAATGTGGAGGTCGAAGCTGACAGTTTGCCTTCAGGAACCACAGGAGGCTGTATGGGCTCTGCGACACGAGGGTTTCTCCTGCAATCAAGACAGACATCTTCAGACCCATAATGGGCACCTTGGTTTTGAGAAGCAAACCCTTTGTCCCTTACCAAGTAAACACAAAGCATTTGACCCTGAGATTTGCCTAGGTGTTGGTCACAGATCTGCAGGAATTTAATAGTGATGGGTTAGAGTCAGTGCAGTGCAGTGGTCCAAGACTTGGGAGATCTCCAGATGGTCTATTCCAAACTCTGCCACTGACCTGCTGCATGTCCTCAGCCAAGTTACCTTTCCTCCCTGTCTCTATCCCAGTCTATTGACCCGTAAGCTCATTGGGACAGGAAACATCTCACTGTGTGCTTGGACGGCACTTGAAACAATGAGGCTTCAATGAATCATAACAGAAAGAGGCCACTTACCTAAACCAGAGCCCTGCATGACAGGGAAGATTATCTGACTGCATTAAGCTTCCTCATCGTGCAGGTGAATTCTGTCCTCTTAAACTGACAGGCTCTTTTTTTACCCAACGCAGAGCCAGCCAAAGCAGGGGCGAAACAAATTCCTCTCCACCACTGGACTCCACCAAAATATTTCACCTTGAACCCCCTGGAAGCTAACCTATTCCTGACAGTGACTTTCTGTATCAAGTGCATAGTTTATGGCAGGGATGGGGCTCTGGTGGGAGTTGCCCTGGTTCCTGGGCACAAGAAAGGAGATTGGTCTCCATAACCATTTCATCCATGGGGTGATAAGGACATGCTGAATGCTGTCCCTGAGTGTGCTTCTGATGAGCAGTATTGACTCCAAACCTTACAGCCTGCATGACTTTGCTCCCTCTGCTAAACCCTCTGTGCCCTACAGTTAATAACAGCCCCCTTCCTTTTTTGAATGGATTTATTGAGTGGTGCTCAATCTTTTAGCCCTCTGGGCCAGATGAAAAGGCCAGTCTGTGGGCTAGATCAGGCCCGGCACTTCCTTTACCCAGCCCCTTGCACCCAGATTGGGCCCATGTGACCTCAACTGGCCCTGGGGGCCCAGATTGGGTCTTGCTCTGTCTTTGCCTAGCCCTGCATAACCAGATGGAGACCACACTTCCTCTAACCAAATTGGGTCCCATGCCACCCCAGCCTGGCCCTTTGTGTCTGGATCAGGCCCATACTACCCCAGCTAGGCCTGTGCTCCATGATGGGGTCAACATTGCTCTCACCTGGTCCTGTATGACCCAATTGAAGGGTCAAGTGAGGGCTTCCCCTGGTTCAGAAATTTGGCAGCAAGGGAGCAGCAATTAATCCTGCCATCACTCCCCTACTGCCAAATTTTCAGACTAGGAGAAACCCCTGGATAACACAGCTCTCCAGGCCAGATGTGGCCTATTGACCAGGGGTTGAGCATCCCTGGACTTAATCTTCTACATAATCAGGTTACCAAAAGAGACTGTTCTCCTGATAAGTTCTCATTTCTCCACAGGTTTACTGTCCACTTCTCTTTTTAGTGACCAGTTTCATTAACATAATAGATAGAGGCAGATAGCTGTGTTAGTCTGAAGTCAGGCAGAAGGCAGGGCAGGGTAGAAATTAACTTGGGGGTTGGCAACATTTTTGGGCAGAGTGCCAAAGACACCCACAACCTCAATTTGTAAGATGTTGGCATGCCAGGGGCAGACGGCAGAGGAGCCACGAGCAGCCCAGTTCTTCTTGTGGCAGCAGAGCTCCAGCCCTTTCCCTGCCGTCCACCCAGAGGCATGTGTGCCAAGCAAAATGCCTTTGCATGCCATGCTCTGACACCCACGCCAGGGGTTGCCTACCCCTGAACTAACTGGTTCAAAGAGGCATAAGCTTTTGTAGGCACAGCCTGCTCCAACAGATGCCATAAATCATAACAGGGTTTAATGTGTACTAACTCCACCTAAGTCTGTATCTGTTTCTTTGCCAGATCTGAGAAGGGTGTTTGTTCTAGGCTCAAAAACCTGTCTAATATTTCTTCCAAATCTAAAGCTGAACCAGTAAAAGATATCAAGTTTGCTTCTTGCAGGGGAGAACCAAACATCCAACATCTCCTGACAAAATGTTTTTCCCCACTGGAAAATGCTGATGTAACAAAATCAAAGAGGCATAAAATGTTCATAGATGAAAGCTGACTTCATCAGCTGGCAAGTGACAGCCTATAAAAGCTTATACCTTTCTAAAAGATTTAGTTTCTAAAACTTCAGACTAGCAACTTCTCTCTGTCTCACTCTATGGAACCTATTGATTTGGTTAATTATTGGTGGGAAATTATCTAAATGTTTTATTTTGACTTTAACAGGATAGAATACAGTCAAAAAGAGAAACTTTGAAATGAAATATTTTAGTGGAGTCAAAATGAAATATGGGGGGGTAGTTAAATGGAAAATTCAGATTTCTGCTTGTCATCCCAATTTAGGACAAAATTAAATTTAAAAAAATTGCAGAATTTTTCCCCACCCTGAGAATTTTGTTTTTTGTGGGGGGGTTTATTTATCAACCTTCCTGGAAGGCTAGGTCAATAGTACTATCAACTTGGCCATAACCTATTTGCAGGACACATGTATAAATGGTTTAAAAGTGTTAATGACTGATTAATGTTTGTTACAGGCTTGTTGATTACCTAAGTCGCATGTGTTCTTCATAGTTATAAGCACACACTAAGTATTCTAGTTGCTGTTGAACCATGGCCTGAACATCCAACTGATCTACTGGATTCTAAAGCAAGTAATCCTCCTAATTACAAAGATATCCACCGAATTATTCATAAACTCTTTCAAACCATTTCTGAATGGAATCTTCCTATAAAAACCCATGACCATATTTGATTAAGGGCCTGTCTCAGGCAGATATATGACCATCAGGAGTAGACCTGAAGGATTATTTTCCAGTAGGAAGATCTTGCTCTCTCTATTGTGGATGGACACAGCAGAACAGACAGGAACCACATGTCCATGGGTGCTCCAGGCTCACCCCAGGGTATTTGAAGACTGTCCTGCTGTCTTGACTGATTTCCGAGCCAGGGTTCCTGTCCGGGACAGTTGTGTGCTCTGGTCCTATGGAGAAAGGAGAAAAGGCATCAGTATCAGTTAGGGGAAAAACAACACAGAGAAACTTAATTGACAGAAACTCACTGCCTGGAGCATGGCATGCTAGGGGGGAGTCTAGCTGTGTGCATGGGTGGATCTAGGATTTTGAAAAGCAGGGTACAGATGGTGAGGTGCATCCTCCTCCTTTTTTCCAGTTAAAAATACAGCAGAATAGTCAAAGGAAGGATAGCTTGATTAGTGGAACATTAAGGCCATTAAAAATGAGAGAGGGTTGTTAGCACCTATGGAACGAAGAATTTAGAAGGAATCAAATAGATTATAACGAGCTATGAAGTCAGTTGACTCTGTCATTGCTGCCTGAATAAAAATGCTGCTGCTGTTGCTGCCAGGCAGTTGGTTTTAAACTTTGGGTGGACCAGAAATCAAAGTGGCACCACTGTACCCCCACTCCAGATCTCCCCCTGGCTGTGTCAGATGAGAAAAGACCAAGATCACTTTGTATCTTAAAGCTTATCATGGCTTAGGGAAATTTCCACAAAATATGCTGCACTGGCACAACAAACAAGGGCTTGTTCAGAAGTAGCTTGGCCTGGAAATCTACTGGTTTAGATATACTGGGAGGTGGGGTGTCTATGCTGATGTAGACAGGGCTGTAGAGAAAGTAGGAGGCAAACTGATCTGTGCTCAGGCTATTGGTCTGCCTATGTTCAGAATAAGTTTCCAAAAGCCAAGCAGGTCTCCATCTGTGCTCTGTGGACAAACATTTCTCCACTTGGCATCTCCTTTGGTGGTAAAAGGAAGAAGTCAAGGACTGTGTGGATAACAAAACCAAAGTAAGTGACTTCTCCTCATCTGGATCCAGGTGCATAAGCACATGGCAGGGTGGAGGAAGTCTGGACCATTATATTGGCCAGACAGCATCCAACCAGTATCTATCACCAGCACTACATTCAAAGGCACTTTGAAATACCTAAAAGGACAAGCAGTCCCTAAAAGGGCACACCTACCCCACAACTGCTCTTTATGCAATAAACACAGCCTTTTATTACTGGCTCAGAAGAACAAAGTCTTTGTAGAATCAGGAAGGAAAGCCTGGAGCATAACCACTACAGGGCTGACCTAGAGTCCTTCAAAGTCCATGGGAGTCTTTTCACTGATTTCAGTAGGCTTTGACTCAGGCCAAAGGGAACTAAGCACGTCAGGTGCCCATCTTGGCAATTTGAGACCTATCTGTTGCAAAGGGAGCTGAGCATTTTAGAACATCCGACCCTTCACTTCCTCACTGGGGTCTGATCTCTTCTGGTATAGTCTGGTGCACACTCACCCTCTTTGCTCCAGGCTCAAGGCCTCATTGAAAAGCCACATCAGGCCAAAGGTGCTGCTCACTGAGGCAACAAAAATCTGCAAGAGCTGTGCTGAGGAAACAGCCCTCTGCATTGCAGTGAGGGCCCAGCTGAGAAAGTGGAGGCAGTCGTGGGAACAGCGCAGCTCAGCAGACAACTTCCCCTCCACAAAGCTAACCCAACCTCAGCTAGTTTCAGTCTCGAGTGGTTCCAGTCCCCTGTGATGATGACACCCTCCTATGTGAGGACTTATCTTTTCTTTAGTTCTTAAATGTAACTTGCAAAGGAGGGGAAATAATAAGCAAAGGCTTTGGAGCACTTCTGCTGCTTTCCACTGGATTCCCAAGTGGTGAAAAAGTCTCCTGAGTCTGGAAACAAAAGGATTCTAATTTCCCAGGTGCCAAGAAAGCAGCCTTACACTAAGACAGGCCAGAAATAGTATTGTCTCAAAAAAAATTTACTAATTTTTATTGATTCCAAATCTGCAGGGAAGAAAAGATTGTGGGTGCGAAGCCCCAACCTCCCTTGCTCTGGTGGCTGTGGGGAAAAAGCTCTAAGCATGCAGATCTGAGCCATCCAAAAAAAATCAAAAATAGAGAAGGCAGGGAAGATGCGCTGAAGCAGCCAAGAGGTGTCCTTGCCAGATTTGCTTACAACATCACAGAGAAAGGGGAAAGAAAAGGCAAGAACAAGTTTATTTTTGTTTTCTTTCCTAGATCGCATTTAAGGGAAGAGAGACCTGGGGCTGCGGGAGAGCACTGCGGTGTCCAAAGAGAGTTGGAAGAAGACTGCTTCAGTAGAATTGAATCTTCTGCTCTGCTACAAACTCAGTGTATGATCTTGAACAAGTCCCTTAGCCCCTCGGGGCCACACAGACTTCTTCCATCTGGATAATAGCACTTTCCTGTGCTAGGGAGGTGCAGAGAAGGAAGACACACTACAGACTGCAAGTTGCTCAGACAGCACGGCAATTGAGGCCATGTAATGAACTTAGGGACACTGGGAATACTGCTGTTTTCCCCAGGATTCCTCTCTCAAAACATGGGGAGAACACCATCACAAGCAGACTGAAGTATGGGCACCTTTTCCCTCCCACCCCATGTGTCAGCATGAGGCTGTGGGGGTTGTTGCAGTGTGAACAAGCTTGGGTCAGGACAAACAGGGACAGCAAACATCCTTTCTGGTCCCAGGGGCACGGCAAGGTCTCTTGTCCCATCTAGCCCATCTCTGGGGGGCGGGTGACCAGAATGCCAGCTGAGCTGCACCATACTTCGTTAGTTTATATCCAGGTTGGTAATCAATGGCTCTGTTCTTTGATGGCCCACTGGGCTTGGGCAGTCGTGTTTCCCTCCGTTCCAAGACTGGGTCACTCCAGCACTGGCTTCGCCCTTTCTCCTTTGGCCACAGCTCCCCCAAGGCCTCTGTCACTTGCTGAACGCTAGTCTCATGTCTTTCAAAGAGGAACGGGAGGGCCCGTCTGTGGCTCACCAAAGGACTCCAGCGCTCCACAAAGGAAGTGCTTGGAGACTCTCTGTCTGTTGCTCAATTAATCAAGTCTGCTGAATGTAGCAATTACCGTGGTCCAGCAGCCTCCTATGTCTTGTGTACCAGCTCTAGTTTTGTTGAACAAGCTTTAGTTCAAGCACCCCAGCTGCCATTTTTAAGTGCGGGGGCACTGATACATGAGAACACAGTGGCACTTTAAAGCAGCTGTTGGAGCTACTCTAATCAAAGTGCTACCCACGGATCACATATAAAAGGCCAGGCCTCCAGCCATAAACCAGGGTTAATGTTTCAAGGCCTTACAGAAGCATCAAAGGATTAAATGTTTGTAAAATGCAAAGCAGATCTTTCGCCTACCCATCACTCTAGCCCTGTGCATGCCAGATTGGACCCAGCCCCACATGCAGTGAATTGGGCTTGCTACTTCAGCCCCGGCTCCATGAACACTGAATGAGGCTTGGCAGCCCAGCCCCAGCGCTGGCCCTATGTGTGCTTACTGTCCCAGCCCTAGCCCTAGCCTTAGCCCTACATGCACCAGATCAGGCTTGCTGCCCTGGCCCAGATGCTGGATCAGGGCTTTTGACCCAGCCCTGATCACAGGCCCTATGCAGCACACAGGGTCATGTCATCTGGCTTATGGGGTTTGGAAATTTGGGGGCAGGGGAGCAGTGCCACCATACCCCCACTGCCAAATTTCTGGACCTGTGAGAAGCCCTGCAAGCCAGATGACACCGCTCTTCAGCCCAGAGGTTGAGCACCACTGCTCTAGGGGACAAACTTTCTCTTTCTTGGCTTCTAAACAACATTTCTCTTTCTTTTGCTGGCCCAAAAACTTCCAGCCAAGCTACAGCAATTCTTACTGGGAGCCTCAGTGAGGTCGCTTCATGCGCTGCCTGGCCAAGGAATACCCCCTCAGACATATTTCACATGCGGTGTTGCCTGACCTTTATCCCATGGCCAACATCATCCAGGATGCTGAAGTTGAGAGGCTTCCGGAAGTAGGGTTCCCGGCTTTCTGGGTTCTGCGGGTAGATGATTTTCTGGTAGAGTGGGGGCTTCTTGCAGACGGCCAATGTCCCGATCTCCCGACGAGCCACCTTCTCCTTGTGCATGTCAACCATCTGCAGAGAATCACTCTCATCACACAGTCCTCTTTTGAGGGGGGTCCCTCAAAACCAGGACTTGCAAGTCTTCAGAGGCATAAGTTCTGTACCCCCCTCCAACCCTTAAATTTAGGGAGGTCCAAAAATACTCTCCTCCTCTCAAAGGAATGGGCTCTGATTAAACCTAGAATGGCTGGAGCCACGACTCCAAGGTCGCCTTTTTGGCTGTGCTATGAACTCTTCGTCGCACCAGCCTCTATGAAGTGATGGGAAGGATTGCTACCTCACAGAGAGGATGCCCTACTAACAGCGTTCCTCCAGTGACTTCCCCAGACCTACACCAATTTATACCAGCAGCAGATCTGGCCCTTACAGATCTCTGAAGGACAGAGATAGGGGCCAGAAGGGATGGTGAAAAAAAAAAAATGGTGATTATTTTTGCTCCAAGACGCACAAGCTGCTGTTAATCCATTTCACTGCTGCTTCCTGAGGAGTTTTTCATAATAAATTAAGACTCCCCAGCGAACAGGAAAGTTACCAGGCAACTTTCAAGCAACAGGAAGGGGGCTGGCGGCTGTCACTGGGCTCTGCACGCATCCGTATATTCCAGGAGGATAAGAGGGGGCGGGGTGGTGAACATGCAGATTCCCAGGGGCTTTATGAGCGAAAGCAAACCCTTCAGTTTGCTGAAGAGGAGGCATTTCCTTTGTGGTAAAGGACAGTGCATGTGAGAAGTTAGCAGGCAGCTCCAGGGTGTCTCCACCAGCCCCTCTCCCAGGTTGCAGTGTGCATGTTTGCACAAGCTGCAGTCCCAGGGAAGGCTTTTTGTGAGGTTCTCAGCACCCCCAGCCCTCCTGTTATGCAGTGGGGGCAGTGCGGACAGGCATTCAGCCCCTCTGAAAACCAGGCCTCAGCGTACCCCTGAAAGGTTCTGTGGGGGAATCATCAATTCTTCTTAATAGGATGATGCCCCTTCATCAGGGACACAGGCCCCTTTGTGCCAGATGCAGATTTGCACATCGGAGCTGTAGCCACTAGCCAATCTACAGGGGGACAACACCCCAGCCAGGAAGCATGGACTAGAGAGGACCCTGCTGCAATAATATGTAGTGGACCCCACTTGTGCCCACAGGGATATTTGACCCCCCCCCAGAGCTTCAGTACTGAAAACACAAGTACTCCCCCTGCGTCCTGCACTGCACGTGCTGTAGTCCACATTCTCAATAGTATTTAGGCACCCAACTTCCATCAAATTCAACTTCCATTTTAATTCTCTTCCTGAAATTGATTTGTGTTGGTTCTTTGGAGACCTCTGAGGATTTTGACCTAAGTATACTCATAGAATCACAGAAAAGCAGGCCTGGAAGGGACCTCAGGAGGTCATCTAGTTTGATCCCCTGCTCAAGACAAGATCATCGCTGTCTCAACTAGCTCAGACAGGTGTTTGCTTAATCTACTCTTAAAACTGCATGACCAACCTTCTCACACAGACCAGCTACCAGACACAAAGCTCCATTACCAAGAACATCTTAATTTGCCACAGGTAAATTAGGGGCACAAGGGCACTGTCACTGTCCTGCTGCTGCAAGGACAGGAACTACTTTGTTAAAATGCACTTGAGAAATCCAAGGGAAAGGATCATGTCCTCTGGTACAGAGGAAAGCAAAATCCCTTCAAGTCCACGCCAATCCGACTGTGGGGTAAAATTCCTTCCCTGTCTTCAATATGGCAATCACTCTGACCCTGAGTGGAGAGGTAAGACCCTCTAACCAGGAACCTCCAGGTTTTTCAGGCCCAGCATAAGCCTCTGGACCTATCTCTGTGTAAGGCTGAAGACTACCTCCCCACAGTGCAGCTGTCATAGGCAGTGGATCAGAGCATGTTCCCACCCACCTGTGCAGTAGAGCAGATGCTGGCTTCCACCTGGCGCAATTCAGCCGCCTGCAAGTCCAACATTTTCAGGACCTTGCTGGCCAGGTTGCTGATCTGGTAGGCCACACTAGCCAGGGACTGGGCACTGTAAGCCATGGTCTCCTCCAGGGCTTTCCGCTTATCTTCTGCCTGAAAGAGAAAAAGTCCAAGTCACCCAACCCAGAAGGAACATTAGTACCACTGCAATGGAGTAAAAAGACCTGGGGAGCCAGGAGCCTGGTGTGGCCCTGCCTGTTGAACTGGGGCATTAAGGGGTAGGGAGAAAGGCTGCATTTGACATTTTACCACCACATTCTTTACAACATTTGGTCCTTGGGGAACTCAGATAGTAGCTCTTTAGCTTCTAGGCCAACCATCTTGGTGTCTCAAGAGAAGGGAGAAGATGGCAGAGGAGGCTGGTCTATTTTTTGCGTGTGAATGCCAAGTTGGTTTCAGGGGCAGGTTTGACAGCTCCGGACACTCTGTCTCCAGTGCATGCTCAATGCAAACTTCTCCCTGCTTTTATGCCTGGGTGCGGTTTTGAAGAGGCCATCTTCTAGGAAGTTCGATCTCCAGCAGCCAATTAGCTTCACAAGCAAGATTGTCAACAAGGGGAGCAAAAAGACACCAGGCCCTTGGAACCAAGCTGAGCCCACCGACTCTCGTACAGACCTCCAAGCAGCCTCCAGAAATCTAGTCTGATAAAATACTAGCTTTCATGGATGTGAACCACTGCTCTTTTATAGGTAGAATTAGAGTTTCTCAGCTGTGTGTTACAAGCCCTATACTCACTGCTAATGGAGAGTCTCTTTTAGTTGAAAAGTTAACAGTACTACCCACTCCCCTAGCCCTGCCATTACGATACAATTCCACACAACATCACAGCCTGCCCCAAAGAGCCAGAGATGAAATTTCCACAGGCACAGATGGGTTGCACTGTTTTTTCATCCAAGCCAAATTCAGGAACCTGGGACCTGCCCCTGACCCCTTACAAGGCCCCTTGTACTGAGAGAGGACAGGCTGGTCAATTATACCCTCAAAAATGTGATTATTGTTGGCAAGAGGTGGTGCTCGCAGGAAGCAGAGCGCTCCAAAGGCAGATTCTTTAGAGACAGCACCTTTTAATTTCAGTCCAGCTTAATTTGAGGACATTTCCTTCTGCTTTCCAAATGCATCAAACTTCCTTCAGTAGCATCAACAGAACAGAGGGAGGTCACTGACACCAATTACTCAGTGGTGCTTGTTTCTGTCTAAAACTAACCACACCCCGGCCTTGTTGTGAGGATAAATGGAGCTGTTATTCCCAACACCAATGAAAAAAAGCATAGATGAGTCCTCACATGGAAAGGGGCTCAAATCTTACTGCAGGACAAAAGGAAATGAAATCTTCTGTTTCATTAATGGAAATAAAGGCCTGATCTAAAAGCCATCCAAGCTGTGGTGAGACTCCCATTGACTTCATTGTATGTTGGGCCAGGCCCTAAATTCCAGTTTTCTGTTCCAACAGATGTAACTTCTAAGGTAAGAGTCAAGGCACAGGCAGTACCTCTATGCTGCTGTGTTTCTGCCAGCTGGGATTTCCTGAGCTCTCACAAGCTAAGCAGGTCTAGGTGAGCTCTGTTTTTGCATGTCAGTTAGTGATTTGATAGATCACCCTTCTCTCTGTACCAGCACTTCTATCCTGGTGTTAACAAGAACCTGGTTCTGCTTTCCAAGCTATTGTCTATTTGTCATTATAAGAGATTGCAGTGCTAAAAGTGAAACACCACTATAGCTTGATTGTTAACCCCAGCATCCTGGCCAGAAGCCGTCTTGAACATTATGTCCTACATCATAATATTGACATTCCACCTTTATTTCCAACCATTCAGCTGTTTGTGCTATAAAAAGGTGTTGTCTGTGACCCTGGTGTGCCATCCCAGTGGTGGCCGCATTTCAGAAGGAGCAGTTAGTTCACTTTAGACACGCAGAGGGCCATGATTTTCCAAGGTCCCTTCCAGCCCTAATACCTATGAAATCTATGAAATTCACACAGCTTTTCAAATCTGTGGTGGGAAAATGATTAAAGCCTTAGACCTGGGCTTAGGAAACCTGGGTTCAAGTCCTATTTCAGCCATGGCACCTGGTGAGGGGCTGAGCCAGTTACTGAACCTCTGCGCATCAGTTTCCCCTTTATAAAATCTGGATAATGTTTCCTTTGTCTATTTAGAGTGAGCAGCACCCATCAGCAGAGACCCCCCCCAACCTCAACTCTGGCTTCCTGCCACTGACAAAATGCAAATAATATGATCAGTTCAGAACCATTCTTTATTGCCATTTGCTGGAAGGCTGTGATGCTTCAGTGGCCAGGAAAGGAAAGACGCTGACCTTTCTTTCCATAAGCAGGCACAGGACAACACTGGACTGACCTGGGAGGCCCCTTCCTGCCCCATGAGACCCTAGAACAGCCCTCCCCCAGCAACTGTCGCTGAAACCTGATGACAAAGAGCAAAAGGGAGGAACTTCAAGGTCAAAGCCACAGCTCAGAGACATAGGGCCTTCATTTCAGGGGATCTTGCTGCTTCACAGGTATGTGGGCTGAGCAGTATCAAGCAGCCTTCCTCCCCGCATTTCCTGTCACACGCATTGCAATGAGGACCATTTTCACCTGTGCACTGACCTGTAACATCTTTCCCCATATTAATGTGTGAATAATGTACCGTGCTTCCCCTTTAAGCAAAACATAAAATCTGTCTGGAGTCATCAAAACAAACACTGAACAAATACAAGGGGTCCTTTAGTCTTTTCCCACCATATATTTCAGTGCCTATAACCACAGACCAACAGGATGACTTCACAGCTAAGACAGTGGCTAAGACTCAAAACATGTAGGGTCAGTTCCTGCCTCTGCCACACACTCCTTGTATGACCTTGGGTAAGTCACTTAGTCCTCCTGGACAAGTCCCTATCCAGAAATGGAGATAATGCTTCCTTGCTTGGTCAGTCTTATCTATTTGAATTATAAACTTTTTTTGAGATAAGGCAGTCACTAACTATGTGTTTGTAAAGCACCATAAACAAGAAGGTCTTTAAAAGCTTCTGTAAGACGATTCCAAACATGGGCTTGTCTGGTATCCTGTCAGAGACATTGTTCTGTCTCTGGGCTTTATATTGCTGCCTGGCATGGCACTTTTCATGTAAAAGCAGGAGGGAAATCCCTAGCAGGATCCTACCAAGGGAGCTATCCCCTGCTTTCGTTTTCACACTTTGCTCTGAGCTATCCCAAGAGCTGCCACAGCTCGGGCCTGGGCTGTGCTTTCCTAGGGCAAGAGAGATCTGACAAGTTATATTTTGCAGTCACAGGGGTCATTACTTTTTTGGCCACATAAGTCTGATCATGCCTGCTTAGCAGATCAGTAGCTGTTTGTCATTATCAGCAAAGTAGCACCCACAAACCCCAGCTGAGATCACGCCCTTATCCACTGGATGCCATACAACCCCATAACCACTGTCTTCACAATGGGAGAGATGTGTTCTCAGTTCAAGGTGAAATCCTAAGACAAACAAGGCAGTGTGCCATTTTTGCGCAAGTTACCTAGTTGAATTAGAAAGGAACCGGGGTTCAGATCCTCAAAGGTACCTAATTCTCACTGGAGCCAAAAGGTATTAGACACCCAGATCTCTTTAAGAACCTGGGCCAAGGCTCTGACTTGAGTGAAGAATGCCCTTTCTCTCCACGGTGCAGACAGGGCCATAGTGTGGGAGTTAGTGCACTAAAATGTTGACAGTCTAAGGCAGTGCTTCTCAACCAGTATGCCACAGCACGCTGAGGTGCCTTGAGCTCCTGTCAAGGGTGAGGTGGAGTGCCACACAATGTTAGGTGCGTAATCACAATTCACAAGATAAACCCAGAAATTTCCAATAGAAATCCCTAATGTTAAATATACTCTGATCTGTTGTAGTCTTTCTGAGTTCTCTGCAACAAAAAAAATGCTGTATTTTTTCTGTAGTCAAAAAATGGATGAAAGCTAAGAACTGGCATTTTCCAAGGGGTGCTTTGCATCTAACAAACAGTGCCTTGAGTCTAAAAAGTTTGAGAACCACTAGTATAAGGAAATAGGACACATGAGAAGGAGGAACTTCTCTGAGATGACAGCAAACCAGGGGCAGAGCCAGGATGAGAACCCAGGGATCACACTCCAGCCCAATACACTCTTCCCCACCACAAACTCACTCCCCAAAGCTACAATGTTTTTTCTGTTCCACACAGGCTATACAACACCCCTCTTAATCTTCTGTACAAGCTGCCTTTCTCCACAGCCTCACAACCCCCAGTGACTGCTGCACCTGCTGTTTCAACAAGCTGCCACTTGCCACATTGCTTCCTTTCCCAGACAGGTGTCCTGGCTCCTCCTAGCCCCAGACACCTCCCCTGGAGCCATGGGGCACAGCTGAGCATGCGGAGGCCAGCAGGGACACGCTCACCTGCATGTAGTTGTTCTCACAGTAGTCAGCCACTTTGTGGAGGTTGCTGTAATTGTCCTGCAGGACCTGCCTGGCAGAGGGGATCTCATGCTGCTGTAGCTGCTGCAGCTCAGACATGCTGCTCTGGGTTGCTGCTTTGCTCTGCACCTCTACCACTTCCTTCTCTGTGAGGTCTGCTGTCTACACAAGGGTTTTGAACCTTGCAGCACTCAGAGCCATTGGCTGGGGGCCCAGTCACACTCGGAACTGGCCTCCACCTCCCCTTTGCATTGTGGAGACAAGCTGACGCCTTCAGCATAAACCCTCAAGGTTCACCGCGAACACGGCCTGTCATCCAGTTGGCCGACTTTGAGGGATCCCTGCCCCAAAGCCTTTGCTAGCTGCCCTCACAGCACAGTCTGCATCTGAAGGCTATCACAATGATTGAGGAAGAATAGGAAATTGCCACCCGATGCATTGTTCTATACCTCTTGTCTGTGCACTGGACTCCTCCACCCTCCGGGAGGCTTGCACTCAGACTGGATCACAGTGCAGATAGACAGGTGTTAAAGCACAGAGCCGATTCCCTCAGCTTGGGTCTGGAGGGAGGAGAATTGATGGAGACAGCAGCCTGCACCAGCAGACATGCTCCTGGGACACTCCAGGGACCAGGATGGGAGCAAAGTAATGGTCATAGAGGATGTGAGTCATGCTTTCCTGAGGCAGGGAGAGGGGAAAAGTGGGGCTGAACTTTCAGGCTGCCTCAGACTCCTCAGCCTACCCCACTGCTGCCACCTGCTTGCAATGTTTGGTCCAACAGCCATGGCTAAACCAGATGTGGTCCTTGAAGCCTCCTGACAGAAACACAGCCTTACAGCACAGCTCTGGAGCAAAAGGCTTGGCCCTTCTGAAACCAGCAAGGGGAGAGCTGAGGGCAAGAGCAATAAGATCCTGGGTTGCCGAGCACAGTGAGCCCTGAACCATCCTCAGAACCAGCTGGAAATCTCCACCTAGCGCATAAGCAGGCTCAGCCCTGCTCTTTAGACCTTGATTGCACTCCGCACAGAGGGAACTTTATCTAACTGTGTCTTCACCTGACCACAAGCAAGGACTTAGCACACTTTACCTCCAATCTATGCTGTAGCATGGAACACCAGACTCTTGCTCGCTGTGCTGTGCTGGCATTGTGTGCCCTTCAGCTGGGGCGTCTTCAAGCTTGGGCAAGTCCCCATTGGCACAGAGCCCACTTCACCCCCACAACAGACAATATGAAGGAGGATATAAAAGAAGATTCCCTGAGCAACCAGGAAGGAAGTGAATAGGGACAGTGAAGAGGGAAGTTTGTAAGCAGTTCACTGAGACCAAGAGGAAGAAGGAAAAGAGGAAGAAGAGCCAGGCGCCACCAGATCCTGCTCCTGGAAGGTAAGTGAGCTAGGGCTGTCTGTGCATTTGGTTTGCTGCATGAATGCCACATGCCCTCAGAGGCTGGGGGTGCATGGCGAGCTCCCACAGGCAGCGGCAGTGGCAAGCAGGAAGGTCCCACAGGCAGCCACACCGCTGTCGGCAGCAGCAGGGGGAGGGTGGTGAGCGCCAACCGGCGGTCAGTGATCACTTGCAGACACTGCTGGCAGAGGCGATCACAGACCACCCGCAGTGTCAGCAGCACCTTTTCACAGGAGGTGCACCACTATGCTCAGAGTGTGCATGTGTACCCCCTATGCCAATGCTTTACTGAGTGTTTGTTTGGTAAGCTGTGTGTTTGGGCATGTGGTCTGAGCAGCTGAGAGCACTGCTAGCTGGGGAATTGCTGCCCATGTCTGACAAAAGCCCTAATAAAGTGGGTGGAGGCAGTCGAGGCCCAGGAGGGTATAAAAGTAGACTCCTAAGTGACCAGGGACAGCAAACTGGGCAGTCTGGAAGAAGTTTACTAGGAGCAAAAGGAAAGAGGAAGCAGTACCAGATCTTGCTCTCGGCAGGTAAGTGAGCCAGGGCTGTCTGCATATTTGGTTTGCTGAGTGTTTGTTTGGTGGGCTTTGTGTTTGGGCATACGCCCCGAGCAGCTGGGAGAGCTGCTAGCTGGGTAATTGCTGCTTATGTCTGACAAAAGCCCTAGCAAGGGGGTGGAGCCAATCCATGCCCCGAGGGTATAAGAGGAGACTCCCTAGTGAGCAGGTGGGATGGTTCACAGGGTAGTTTGCAAGTCCATCAAATGAAACGTGTATGCAATATGCAAAGAATGTGTGATGTCCTAGATCTAAGTGTTTTTAGTTTTCAAACAAGTTCATCTCTTGATTGCAACCTTGGAAGAATTGCACAAAGCATTCAGGCTCTACTGATCCACCACAAAGAAACTGGCTTTTGCTATTTTATCCAAGTGCCTTTTTAGGAATCAATTGTGCTAGTGCCTTTTTAGTTTGATCTCTAGCTGATTCCAGCTGTACTTCAGGATGTATGGTTTTGGCTACAGTGGACCATTTAATTTGCCTTTTATTGTTTGTGAAGTCAACTTGTTCAATGCTGGTGCACGTATCAAGATCCTCCTGTATATAATTAGCGAATAAAGTAGACTGCATTTAAAAAAAAAACCTGGCAGGGGAGAAACCATGAGGTGGCTTTCTACCCAGGTTGTTTTACTTACCTGGCAGGGCATCTGCCCTTCTTCTCAGCCTGACCTGGTGTAGTTAGAGAGGGTGAAGCCCTGTCTTCTGTCCCTTGCAAGAGTCTCCAAATGCCTCCAAATGCAAGAATATCAGCTACACATTTTATGGTGATGGGGGATTGCTTTTGGACTTTCCCTCTAGCTTGCTCCTTTGCCCTTTTAGCTAAGGGCAAGTGAGACTAGGGGGCATCTGAACTTCAAGGGACTGGGCTTGGGGCTTGCATGTAGAATGCCTGCCATAGATTTGGGCGTATCTGAAGTCCCAGGCAGAGTCTAGGAAGTATTATACATGCTCGAGGTAGCACCACAAAGACTCGAATGATTGAGCTCTGCTCAGTCGATAGAACTCCAAACTGATTTGGCCCAAGACATGATATTTCAAAAAAAAAAAAATTCAGTTTGCTGCCCCCCTCTTTGAAGGGGAGCCTTTAATTAAGCATTCTCTTTAATTCGGAGTAACTAATTGGTTTATATTAAGCATAAGTAGCTAATACTTATCAGTTAGACCAATACTTAAGTTCCTTGTTTAACTGGAGTCCAGAGTGAGGGACAACTTCCTATGGAGTTTACCTGGAAACTCTCTCTTGCCTTCCTTCACTGTTAGCTTAGTGAGAAGAAGCAGGTTAGCATACAAAAAGGATCCTCTCAGGACCAAGGAGCAATGACCAGGCTAGCATACAGGAGAGTTTGCTAGGGAAGGTCTGCTTGAGGAGAGAGGTAGGAGCAGAGGTGGTAGATTAAGAAACCCAGAGAAATGGCTGGAGGATGTTGCAATGCTAGAGCCACTGCCACTGCCAGCTCTTCCTTTACTTGCACCTGTCAGGTATCTGTCCAGGCAGGACTGCTCACAATCAAGGCTTCCACCCAGGTCCTGGTTTGGCACTGCATACATTGTGGTTGCAAACTCCTTCCAGTGACAGCCAGGTGGGGGAGTGCCTGCAATGTAAGCAGTACCTCCTGGTGCTGTCCCTCAGGAAACAGGCAAGAGACATAGAGGAGGAGGCAAGCAGGGCGGTGGGAAGCTTTGGGTGGTGATTCAATTCAGAGGAGATTCAGCCAGACTCAGTGGCCAAATCTGTGAATCTGAATCAAATCAGGGGACCAATCTAAAGGTCCAAATCAATTCAAAGCTCTCCAAATCTTCGGCAAAGATTCGGAGAGCTTTGATGATTTGGACAGTCCCTGGTGGCTGCAGCAGGGAGCTGTAGCTACTCTGAGCTGGTAAGTACTAGGGGTGGGGGAGAGGACCATGGGGGGGACCCCTGCCCACTCCCCCAGCCTCCCCATAGCTGCCCTCACCCACCCCAGCTTGGTACTTTATGAAAAAGCCCCAGTGCTCACTGGGTGCTACCAGGTGGGGGGCAGTCCCCACTGCCCCCAGCTGCATGGGGGAATCTGCATGAGCCCCCTCGCCCCCCCTGCCCCCACGGCTGACCCGCCTGCCGGGGCTCTGGTCCTTTAAGAAAAAAAAAGTGGAGAAAAGCCTGGGGACTCACTGCTCCTGGTGCAGCCTCAGGGGCTCCTGCAGAGACCCCCGCACAGCACAGGGCAGCGGGAATCACCCCCAGCCGCAGAAGCGGTGAGTCCCAGGGTTTCTTCAATTTTTTTTTTTTTCTCTTAAAGGGCTGGAGTTGGCTCATGCAGGCAACCATGAAGAGACTGTGGGATGGGGTGGGAGGTTCAGGGGCTTGTGCAGAGCACCCCATGTAGTATGGGGCAGTGGGGGGCAGCAGGGATTGCCCCCCACCCAGCAGCACCTGCTGAGCCAGGGCTTTTTTTTCCCCAGGTGCTGAGAGCTGGGGCAGGCAGGGCAGCCATTGCTGGGCTGGGAGAGGGGCGGGGGATGGGCCTGGCCTGGCTGATTCAGCAGCAGCCGAATCGCTGAACTAAATTACTGTTCTCCGAATCTGAAGAGAATACCAGCCACTTCGCACAGGCCTAATGGCAAGGCTCTGAAGCATCCTCTGCCATGAGAACTTCATCAGTTCAGTGCTGGAGGATACCTCTAGCACTGAATTGAGGGAGGACTGCCAGAGGCAGTATTAGAAGGGAAGAAGACACAGATTCCCAGAAAGATGGAAGCTGGAAGTTTGTGAGCTCTGGCAGCAAGCAGAAGTCTTCATCTCCACCTGCAGTGGCTTGCCTGGAGAACAGATATGGAGCCCTAGCAACAGAGGAGGAACAGAAACATGCCCCATTGGCCCCATCCCCAAGGTTGGGAGGATTGAAACTAAAGCCCCCGTCATGCCCCAGCCAGCCCCTCTGCAGCATGTTGAGCTGGGTCGGAGGAGCCCTGGGCTGGCAAGCTGAGCCCCTGAGGCCCCTGCCAGCTGTTGCTGCTCCAGCCCAGCTCAATGTGCTGCAGTCCCAGACCCACATTCAAACAACAAGCTCAGGAGCAATCATGCTGGAGCTTATTGCTACATGCTAATAAAACATGTCAATACACCCATTGAGGATTTAATTGGAATCTTCAACTACTTGAAGCGTGGTTACAGTGAAGATGGAGTTAGACTCATCTCAGTGGTGGCAGATGACAGAACAAGGAGCAATGGTCTCAAGTTGCAATGAAGGAAGTTTAAGTTGGATATTAGGAAAACATTTCTCACTAGGAGGGTAGTAAAGTACTGGAGCAATCTACCCAGAGAAGCTGTGGAGTCTCCATCTTTAGAAGCTTTTAAGACATGGCTAGACAAAGCCTTGGCTGGGATGGTATAGTTGGGAATGGCCCTGCTTTGAGTGCGGGGGTTAGATTAGATGACCTCCTGAGGTCCACTCCCTTCCAAACCTAATTTTCTATGATTCTATAAAGTGGTACAGTTCCCACCTTAGCCCTAAGGAGTGAAAATACTACAAGAAAAGGGCTAAGAAGGGTCAAAGCTTCAGGGAGTAAACCAATAATCATGATAAAACAGCCCAGCCTGAGAGCAGCATCCCATGGTGCTAGGTGCTGTACAGACCCTCAGACAGACCATTCCTGTCCCCAAAAGATTGCCAGTTTTTCAAAGCCCTTTTGCAGATGTGGACACCCAGAGGTCCCTGGGGTTGAGGCAAATTTCAGACATTTGAGGCAGATAAATATCATATACTTTCCAGGGGGAGAATGGCTAAGCAGTCACCCAAGGTTGTCCTTTACCTAATAGGCAACTCTCTCTGACCTGACATATATTCTAGAGTCCTCCCTAACATGGTGTGGGCATCTCCTGGCCTGCTAGTTTATGCTCCCAAGGGAGCACATTGTGCTGTCAAGTAGCCATCTGTGGCTGAAATGTGTGTTCAGAGGCTGGTTTCACAAAGGCGTATAGCCTCCCCTGACAAACTCTATAGCCATGTCACTTGTACCATTAATCTCCAGCAAGGCCAAGAGCCCAGGCAAAAAGTAAAAGCGGTCAGCTCCCTCCCCTGCAACCCCAAGGGCTGGAGCCTTGCTTCCTGCTTCAGCCATGCCTCCAGGGCAGAGTCAGGCCTGGGGTAAGAACAGGGGCAGGCAATTATTTTGGGCAGGCCACTTACTGAGTTTTTGCAAGCCATCGAGGGCCACATGACAGGCAGCCAGGGGCAGATAAATATTAATTTTCTAAATTTTTTAGGGGCCCTGCAGGCCGATAGAATGGCTTGGCAGGCTGCATCTGGCCCGTGGGCTGCATTTTTCCCAACCCTGGGTAAAAAGGTACAATTCTGTTACACTCAGGTTCCACCTTTGGGAAGACCTTTGGCTGAAGAAGTGATACAGATAAGGGAGAGATGGAAGCTGCTGCCAAGGGGCTGATCTGGAAAGGGACCATTTATGTTCATCTCTGACAAGGAGGGCTTCAAAAATACTCCTTGGTGCTAGTCCTAGCTCCATATGCAACTACATTTCTGCCATCACTCCCCCGCTGGCCTTCCCATGGATCATGGAACGTCACTTCCATGAGGTGCTCTCTTCCCTGTTTTTCCCCATCCCGGCTGTCTGAGGGAGAATGAATGCACATACCTAGCCATCTGCTCACATTCAGCCCTCCAGTCAAGTTACACCAGGAGTGAGTTTGGCCCATGATGAACAAATGGAATCAGCTGGAAGGTGGTTAATACTGCAGTTTTCACCATGCACATAAATTCATGGTGAAAACTGCATGGGGGTGGTTACTCCAGGCCAAGGAAGTGCTGGGCTCTGCTGTAACTAAAGAACAGGCCTGAAGGTGATCGCTTCATCTGTATGATTGTGCACATGGGTGGACAGTCCTAATGAAATGGACTGAGCATCCTAGTGTCCAAAGTCTTCCATCTCTGGACCAAACAGAACAATCATTTTTATGACAGCCACCAAATCAACTATCCTCAGCCTGCTGTGGAAGGCCAGTGTTATCATCAGCCATGTGATGTCATTTAACCTTTCTCTTCCTCTGCTGAGACTGACTAGGCAGCCAGTCAATGCCACCTGTAGCTGTGACCATTCTGGGAGGTCAAGCACCTTTGCTATTAGCAACCTCTGGTCATGGGGAACTGGACTTGGGGTGCATCTATACTGAGGAAGCGTATCCCCTGCAGACATCATGCAGGTGGCTGACAGTGGAGGTGTGAGTGGGTGGCCACCTGAGTATTACTCCGCATTCTGGATGGGTTTTTCTTACCAAGCTAGACCACTGTACTGTCATGGCTACATCATTAGCAGTAGCAGAGCCCGCTAGTTTGAAGCCAATAGAGGGAGGTGTATGCAGATGCAGTATAGACACATCTACCAGCATCAGTTCATTTAAGCATCTGAACAGCAGTGGCTTAAGATGGCCCCAAGAAGCCAGATGGTCTCTCTCCATCAGACTCTGCTCCAAACTGCAAGTCTTGCCTGTCTCCACCAATTACTTTTACCAACCTGGACCAGATCTAACACTGAGTGCATTATCACTGGAAGATCCTCTGAACTCGACTCTGGAGTTTGACTCCCCAGCTTGGAGAGGCTTTCTGGGCTAATTGTAAGCAGGCATTAGTTATCAGCTATGAAATTATTGATCAGCTTTAATTGTACATCTCCCGCTCCCTCCCTGATTACCCCAAGCTTTGAGGTTAATGCATGACACCTGATCAGCTTAACACAGTGAGTCTATTATCAGATTGGGGGAGTTGAAGACATCTGTTCCCTGGGCCATCTGGTAAATAAGGAGTCTTCAAGTGGAAGCAGCAGGCAAGGGCAGATGATACTCTCTCTGCAATCTGTACTTGTGCATGTCTGGAACCTCTTGGCATTTTGGAAGTAGATGCCCTCATCCTGTAGGTAAGTGCCTTCCCCCCCTTTCAGAATACAGGTGATGTTATTGGGGCATCTGCTGGCCCTACAGGCTCTGTTCTTGCTTCATTTAGAGATGCTTGCTTTTTTGCTGATATGAATTTCAAGGTAGGATGAGTAAGAAACTGTCCTAGCTAGAGAGTTTGACTGGATTCATCTGCTGCTCTCTGTAGACTTGAAGAGAAAGAGAGCTGGACTGTTCTACTGAAACAGCAGGCGTGGTTTTAGAAAAATTAAGATTACTGCAAATTCTTCTGGTAGCAAAGGCATTAAAATGAATCTATTTGCTTTATACTTAACTATCTTTTAGTGCTCAAATTCCAAACTGCCTCTGATTCTAGATATGTAATTGGATAGTTTGTAGCGTGGGCCAGTGCATTTCGATACTTTAATAATATTCTAAAAACAATGATTACAGACTTCTGTTTAAAGAGATCCCTCTTCCTCAAGAGATCTCTATAAACTACCTCTAAACCTCAGACCTATTCCACCAACCTTCATTTATACTAATGCCTGTTGATACCAGAAGCCCAGTCAAGTAGTGCTTTTAATAGAGATTTTTGTCATGTGAATGCTTGTTCCTAAAAATGTCCAATCCTTTTCCAAGCCCTAATTTATCCACATGTTTCATCTCTCTTGTTCTATTTTCATAGATAGGATTCTGTTTGATATGCATTTGCCTCACACTGCATCTGATCTTTTCTTAGAAATAATACATATCAACTGTGCACTCTAACAATATATTCAGACAGAGCAATTGCATTTTCTCTGGACAGTTCTCAGTACCTAGTTTGTTTTTAATACTCTTCTGTTAAGGAAAATTTAGCAACCAAAACATTGTATGCAAACCACAAAAGCACTAGATATTGAGTTGGACTTAAACTGAGAAAAGAAGGGAAGAAATTATTGGTGAAATACTCTAATTAGCCACTCCACCAAGCAGCCACACCAGATCCTCAGATTGCCTATTACTTGATCTGTGGTTTATACTAAGGGCCAGGACTCTGGTTCTAATCCTAGCTCTAACACCCACCTGGAGAAAGCCATAAGAACCATCTTGGTACTTCAGGTCACCATATCTGTAAAATAGGGATGATATTTACCTTCTTTACAGGATATTGTGAGGCTTAATTAATTAATGTCTGTAAAGCAGTTTGGGACTCTTGGATGGAGAACAGCAAAGTATTAATACATTTAGCTGGAACTGCATCTCGGTAACGAACCCATTGTGATATCCTTCCTTCAGTATGGAATGCTCAGAGTTCAGAAAAAAACAGTCTGCAACAAAACCACTCTCTTAATTGAAGAGACATGGGCAGTACTAAGAAACAGGTTCACTAGTTCTTTTGAAGAGCTACTATACAAATGTTCAGCTGTAGTAAATATTGGAACAGGAGAGCCTAGGAAGGGGTGTCAACCCCTGTACTTCAGGATGTAATCCCACCTCTAGCTCCTGGGGTTCAGAAAGATTTTCTTAGGGGCTAGGATCCCCCATAAGCACCTGCTGCAAATTTTTCCTGCACCTTCTGAAATACCTTGCACTAGTGAGCCAATACTGGACTAGACAGATTACTAGTCTGAACCAACATGGAAATTCCTGTTACCTAAATGGCACAGTTATACCAGCTGAGGATCTAGCCCATCAAGATTTAAAAACAGGTCTCTTTTGTAGGGAATGATGGAAAAAATCATGATGGACATTTCTATGCTGGCTACGAGTGGGCAGGCAGAGACCCTAAATCCTTCCTACTGCCCTGGGCCTCTGACTTCAACAAGTCCTAAAAGAAGATGGGCTGATACTGATATTGGTCTGCCTTAGTGAATGTGTGTGGTATAGTGACAGGTCTTTCATTCTGACTGCAGGACTAAATGGCCCAAGATATGACCGAGAAAGAGCTTCGGAAGATGGAACTTGACCAGCTGAAAAAGGAGGTGAAGAATGAAAGACAAATGGTAACTCTTTCTGTTAGTCACACACTGGACAAGTTCAGTGCTGCGGTAACTAGAGATCTTAGTTGACCAGAGTCTCTTCTGACTGCCAACTGAGCACAGTTTGAGTCTGCTGACATAGACTAATGTCACAAGGCACTGGTTGCCCTTGAATCCCTTATGGGAACAGGGTCCTTGGCATCTAGAAGGACTGATCACTTTGTAGGGGGTAGATTTTCAGAAAGGCTTGTGTCCTAGCAGTTCTTCATAATGATGGTCTGCACCCATCATGCTAGGATCTTTTGAAAATCTGGCCTGTTGTGTCTTTAGGTGCACAAAGGTCCTGACTCCAGTCTGTGCTGAAGCCTTTGGAGTTTTGATATTTGCAAGATCCCTTCATGACCTAATGAACAGCAAGATCAGATTGTAAGGACAGTATATTTTAGATGCAGTTACAGGCAACTTTGCACTTGACACTTCCTCTGCCCCTCAAAAAATGGTTGCATCATGTATGGGAGACTTCATAAAAATAATTCAGTTGCTCTGTAGCATTGTATAACAACAACATCATCATATACAGTAAAGGGAAAAATCCTACACTGGCAGGGGTGAGTATAGCTAGGTGGACTAGAGGGGTTGTTCCAATACCCAACAGACTATCAAACTTCAAAACTTTGTGGGCTATCGCATGTGTTTAAGTGGGAAATGTTTAATTGAAAGGGGAGTAAGCACAATCCATGGACTTCTTCTCATGGCCTCACCGGCCATGGTTAGTAAACTAGAGGAATGAAAAATCTTGGCCAATAACCAACATTCACCATACAATTGCTAAGCAGAACTATATTACATTAGCATAGCCTGAGTTTCTAACAACATGGGAGAGGGCATCAGCAGAGACTGCCCTGGCTGTGTAACTAAAATGGTATGGCCAAGGAACTTTTCCCGGTGTTGAACACCCTCTGCTCTGATTAAACTTCATGAGCCACTCAAGCCATCCAGCCATGCTGGATCAAGCTCTGGGCCTCTGGGAAATTCCTGGTGCGGGGCCAAGAAACAGCCTGATTGCAAGAAGTAATTCTTACTGAAAAGCGAGATTGGAGATCCCTATTAAAGCAACAGAGTTCTAATCAATAATGCTAAGAGAAGGATTTAGTGGGGATATAAAGCAACCATAGTTAGACATTAGAGGATGGTCTCTTAATGAGAGGAGTGGGGGGTGGGGCAGATTACTTTTTATCTTCCTCTGAAACATCAGACTATAGCCCCTGTTACAGAAGGGAGCAGGAGACCATAGGTCAGATCTAGTCTGTAATGAGACCTTGCTACCATGACAAAAAAGAGATGCTTCTCTCTCTCCAGATCTCCAAGACGGGCAAAGAGCTCATGGAATACATAGAATCCATGGCAGCGGAGGATCCTCTGTTGAAAGGAATTCCTGAGGACAAGAATCCTTTTAAAGAGAAGGGAGGCTGTATAATAAACTGACCCCCACTGCTCACAGACAAACATGTAACTGCTTCCTCTTGCAAAACCCTGAATGCCCTGCCTGTCCCATAGCATGATTTTTGCAGGGGTGGAACAGCCTCAGACTGCATTCTCATGAAACATAGCACATTTACAGACC
>NW_017728943.1:1432311-1437957 GCF_001723895.1 Crocodylus porosus | reverse complement strand
ATAGCATGATTTTTGCAGGGGTGGAACAGCCTCAGACTGCATTCTCATGAAACATAGCACATTTACAGACCACAAAAAAAAAAAAAAAAAAAAAACTACTGAAGAAACGCTTACATTTAGCAGTGAGAAGGCAACCTATTTTTACGATGGCCCACCTATTTAATTTCAGCTTGAGATACGCATGCAGAATGGGCTTGAAGAGACCTTCAGGCCTGTAGTCTTAATAGCATTTATTTGACTTTCCTTCCGGTCCTAACTGTAGACTTGAATCCCCAGGTACCAGGTAAAATTCAATCCCCTAACTCAATACATTGCTGTGTGACATTGGGCAGGTCACTTAATCCTTGTGCCTCAGTGTCCCTAACTGTAAAATGGAGATGATGATGCTTGCTTGCCTCTTGTAAACCACATTGAGATGCAGGGTTTAAAAGGCAGTAGGCATTATTATAAATTAATACCAAGAATTTTAAAGGACCTAATACATTTATCTGTTCATAAACCAGGTGGCCAGCTATTCTTGTTCATTTCTTAACAGCAACATGTTTAACATAAATCCTATCTCCCCTTCCCAAAGCACTTCAGCTGTCTATACATCCAGTAATACTTGATACAAATACATCATAATTTACCATTTAAATGTTCATGCAATCTTTTCATATACAAGAGGAACAGAGGCAGGGTCTGTGAAAAAGGTCATTAGAAGTCAACTTTGACCATAATGGGAAAATGGAACTATGATGGGGAAGGTTGCAGGCAATTCCCCATGCTGGTTGTGAACTAGATCTCACTGACAATCATTGCAATGGCATGGCTTTCTTCCTGCCTGAAACATGGCTGTAAGACTCTTATGTGTTAAGTAGAAGAGAATCAGAATTTGTGGTAGAGGCAATACCTTTTATTAGACCACCTAGATTTTTTTTTCAAAAATAGTTCTTTAATTGCAAGCTTTTGGGCACAAACACCCTTCTTCAGGCATAGGAGAAAAGATTGGAAAAGTTCTCCTGGATAGAAATGAAAATTCATATTTCATAGGAGAATTGAAGGTGTGGTAAAATCTCCTGTTTGGAACAGTTCGTTTTATATCCAGATTTTGTGTTTGGTGGCTCACAAGCTCTTGGAGTGGCACAAGAAAGGAACAAGGCTTGCTGCCCTCTTTGGCTGCATCTGGGTCAAGTTTTATCCCATCTGATGTTTAGCAAATTCCTCGTACAGTTAGGGACAGTAGCAGGGAACAAAGGTTGGCTTCCAATGACCTCTTCCACAGACCCTGACCCTGGTCCTCTTGTATTTGAAAAGATTGCATGAAGTTTAAATGGTAAATGATGATGTATTTGTATCAAGTATTACTGGATGTGGATGTATAGAGTTGGTGTTGGGGGCTGGCTGGAATTAGGGCAGGTTGGGCCATTTTACCACTGCCACGGTTTTTCACACCATGCCTGTGTTGGTTACAGCCAGAGTCCTCTGCTCCTGAGTTAGCACTTGGATTAACGCTGCCGAGGGGCTGGGGAAGACAGCAAGGATCAGACCCTTGGAAATGAGACGTGACCTAGAGGAGAGGGTCTCCACCCACTCAGGCCTTCTCCCTTCCTTTTTCCAGGGGAGTAGTAATCTGGAGTCATTACTCCCTTTACCATGGGAAGGCTTGGCTTGGCTTGGCTTGGCTTGGCTTGTATGCAGGATCAGCTGCTCCACACTTAGCTGGCAGCATGGTAGAAAAGTCAAGCGCTGAATGACATTCCTGATCCTAAAGGAGATTTCCGAGGCCTCGCCAGGGTGGCATGGATGTTGGCTCTGCCATTTTCCTAGGCCCTTACCTGATGTCATTCATCTAGTCAACCCTGCAGCTCCGACAGAAGCTTCCCAGAACAGTTGGTGTGACTGTGGGTGCCTATGTTTATTTCTGACAAGCCCCCAAGGACGAGTCACTGGCCAACTGAACAGTTTGTACTGAAAAATAAGACAGCCAGGAATCCTGGCTTCCTGTCTACTCACCACACTTCCCCTTTGAGTCAGACAGGCAGTCGAGACGGTGACACAGACCCCAGCTACAGCCTACGATGTCTTTGCAAAGGTCTCTCCTATAGCAACTGTTACGAAACCCATTACTTCAGAGGTACAAATGACCTGATTTAAGTCGTGTGCATAACACTGTAAGACTCAGAAGGAGCAGAGACAATGCATGTGTTTTCAGTGAAGGAATGATCCATAGGCCTATGATAGCAATGTTTGGGAAGAAGCAGCAGGGGTATATTTTAGGTGCCAGTAGCAAAGATTGTGTGGCAATTGTCCTTGTGCTGATCCTTCTCATCCATTAGCAGCAAAGCAGAAGTTATATTAGAAGTGGCTTTCGTAGTGCTAGTCTTAGCAAATCCTTGTACACCTTGCATGACTGCTCTCTGCTAAGCCACCACTTGCTCCTATTTAAGGCTCAGTCCTGCCCTGTGCTGCACCTCAGAGAAGGTGAGGCTGCTCAGCATTTCTCAGAATCAGGCCCCAAATGCATCACCAAGGAGCCTAGCTCCCCTAGAAGATAGGAATGATGATGCACTAGTATTGCAGAGACAAGTTGGGGTTTATGCCATTTCTCTGCAACCAGCAGCTCTGTTTGCTGTGTATTGTCAGTAATTAGCCAAAGCTGTTTTGTTACCTCCCTTGTAGCCTATAAATAAAACCGCACTGTGAATATTTTAAACGTTGCCTCTGTCTTTCTTTGGGTGATGGTGGCTGTTTCGAGAAGCTAATTTTACAGCTGGGAGCACAGGACACTCAGCTCAGTTAACCTGACGTGGGAAGAGGACAGGGGATGGGCCAAACCCAGCCTTTCCTCCAGAGAGACGCACTGAAACGAATGGAAATTTTGCCAGAGCAAGGATTAGCGAGGTTCAGCCTCCCTGTTGGCACTGAAGGGCAAGCAGTTGACATCTTCTACAATAGGCAGGCACAATATGCTGCTTTCTAATCAAGGTTGAAAGCAAGACCTAGTTCCTCCTGCCCCTCCCCTCAGCTTTTAACAGAAGAGGCCTCCATTTTATCAAGACCAGCCACCCTCTCCTTCACAAAAAATTAAACTTGCCCACTGTCAGATTAAAGCTTTGCTCTTCATCTCTGCTTCTAATCCAAGAGGAAGAGAAATCAAATATACCTAGGTTTTACTGTTCTCAAAGAAGATTGACCTATTAATCAAAGCTAAACTCCTTGCAACCTGCGTCAGAGTGAAATAATCAGTCTTAAAAGGATTTAGGTTTCTGGGACTTTCCTGTTTGCCTGGCATCTGGACTGGGCAAGGATTTAACAACAGTGGAGGAAGCGAGGGTACAACCAGCTATTTGAAGTTTGCAGAGGTGCTGATCGACTTGTGCCAGCAAAGTCCACAGTAACTCCTGGCCACTGCCAAGCAACACAGCCCTGGTGCATGGAGTCTGCCTGCCTTGCAGGAACACGGCAGTCTGCAGGGCAGCACTCTCCCACATGGCCAACGGGATTTTGAACAGCCAGGACCATGTGCACTATATGATCACAGACACAGCAGGCAGTAGGCTCTGTAGATGCAATCTATTAAGCAAGCTATTAACACTGTAGATGATAAAAGCCACCCTTCCAGGCTGAAACACAACATGCTGCTTATCAAGATGTTACCATATGTCCAGCATGGCACAGCCCTATTTATACCCATGGCCATTATGAAACAGGCAGGTGCACAGTTGTGTTTGTTGCAGAGTACCAAGGTAAAATACTCTGCAACAAACAACATATTGATCTTGTGTCAATATGAACATCAGTTGAAGCCAGGAGGCCTGTTCTACCTCTGTAGGAGAATGCCTGACTTGGGCAACATTGCCAGGCATCAAGAACCAGCCAGGTACACACTGGGCACATCAACGTGCATTTAAGCATAACTAAATGTAATGCTGTAGGGGAAATTGGATCAGCTAGTGCGTAGCACCCAAACGCCGAAGGGTGTGCTCATACGCCGAAGAGCACTGATCTCGTCCCTTTTGCTGGGCTCGTTCCTAGCCGCGATCAATTAGGCAGAGAACAAGGGAGTGTCGGCAAGATGATTTATGTCTCTGCAGAGGGGTCACTCAGTGCCCAGTAGACAAAGAGCTCCACTGAACTGAGTTCGGTAGCACCTTTTATGCAAATATAGGCATACATAGGCGTATATGCGTGCATATCTTTGGGAAATTTCCACTCACCTTGGGTTTTTCCACTTGAGGTCACAAGGTTGCTGCAAAACAAGCTCTAACTGGTTCAAACCGGTGGTGACCAGCTTTGTGAATCTGTTAGCTGGCCATCTTGCGCACACGTTCTCATGCACTTTGCTCCTCCACAAAACCCTCATAACAAGCTTTCTCTTACAAATGTGCATTAAGATAGTACACATTAAGCAATGTTTGGCAAATGCCTACGTATGCAGGGACTTGGCACTAAAGTTAGTGCCAAGTTCCTGCAGCCCTGCCATGTGCCCCTGTAGAAATTTTACTAGCAAGATCGTAAATAATAGTGTAGCAGTTAAACTTCTACAGCAGACTCAGCCTCCAAGGACAGGCTGATAAGACTCTGCAATGAACGAATCCTAGTCACTCTGAAGTCTGAAGTAAGTTTCCTCCCTATTAGTTACCATTTCAAAACAAACATGTAGCCAAAAACCAGTTTTGAAATAATTAAGAGTTTTCCCACACTGACCTGATATTCACACTGGAAAATTCCCACCTGCGCGCGCATCTTGTCTGTAAACTATAAATCACCTCTAACAGTTTTATTTGGGGCCTCTGAGTTCGCTCAGGGTGCCCAGCATGCTGAATACATTTTGAGACAGACAGCGACTCTGTCTTTGGGAACAGCTCCGCAAGGGGTCATGAACGCCTCAACAATTTTGGCGACCCAGATGGGACCCCTTGTGTGCTGACCCGGCTGCTTGTCATCCGGACCAGCCTTCCCAGCCAGCATAGGTGAGTTTGTCACCATTCGGAGGGCTTGGTCCGGGCATCAGGAAAGTGGGGCCCGCCGTGAGGGGTAGCTGTTCCCAGGAATTTATAGACCAGAGTGCTTAAGTCTCGGGATGACGGGACAATCGGCTTCAAACGTCCCACCGGGATCTCCTTTAGGGAGACTTCTCCAGGTTTGGGGAGAAGGGAATCTGCCGGTGCAGTCTGGCATGGGCAGGAAGCGCGCTTGTATTTTGTGTACACAGGAGTGGCCTGTTTTAACTCAACAAGGTGCTCCAGATAAACAGTGGCCGAAATTTGTCTCATTTGATCGGTCTCGTTTGGCATTCCTTCGAATGGAATTGGTAGCTTTAAAACTCAACAGATGGATTATTGGTACCTGTAGGCTGAATTGGCCGAAAAAGCCCCAAAACCGGTTCTTTACTCTACCACTCCACCTCCTTTTCTTCGGTCTGAACCCGGAGCTGGGATCCTGTGGGGGAGGCATTTCCACCCAGCCAGGGGAAGGAACACCCGAATGCAGTGGTTCAGGCTCCTTTGCGAACCTAGCCGGTCCTGTTTGTGGATGGCGGGGGCAGCTTCCAGGTTCGCCCTACTCTAATTCATGTGCCTTTCACCTGAGGGGACCTCCTCATTTTGCAATAACAAACCTCCTCTTTTCGGGAAAAACCTGATGAAGTAGGACGGACTATTC